>NC_031782.1:14921114-14935009 GCF_001522545.3 Parus major
TCCCTCTCGGTTCCAGTGAAGATGCACTCTGTGGCCAATCCCTCACACTCTAGATGAGGACAGCTTTAGAAACTGCATCAGGAGATGTTTTTATTTCTTCTCCAGCCTGAAGCCCTTGAAAAGTGTCGCCCACAGGCTTAAGCTCTTCTCAGCAAGACACAAACTAACTAAAATATATCAAAGCAAGATTCTCATATACGCCCCCAAACCTTCCAAACATCCAAAGCCTTGCATTAAAACCAGCCTAACCAACCATCTCTTGGTGCCCCAAAACAGAAGGCTTTTCTGGAAGGGAAGCCTTGGCTCTCTTCAAATTACTGGCCATTGTGCAGAGGTGAGTAGAGCCTCTGGACCATGCCACTCCAAATGATCTAATTGTTTCTTCTGGCCTTAAAATCATTTATCAAAACCACACCAACCCTGTACCGGGCCAGCAAAGCTTCTGCTATAGATTTGGCAGCAAGATGTCCAGATCTACAGTAGCCATCGACACCATCATGATGGATCTGCTGAAGAAAGCTTGGGTAAAGGAGGGGTCCATATATAAATATGTGCAGACTTCAGTAAGTGATAAATCAGTTGAGAACCCCTTAGTGTTTAGAGAAAACCAAGCTATGTTATCGTCAATCAATCTGTTGCTGAAAATATTATTAATGCCTGGCACATAGATTTATGATGAAGGCTAGATGGATGCAAAGGAAACGTTTGTTAGTGGGAATTTTTTGATGACTGTGCTGAAATATCATTCATTTGTGAAATCTAAATACAATCATGGTGGTTATTTATCAAGGAACAGAATCATCTTCATCTATGAGATTCCACCTTAAAATTCAGGACACTTGCAGGATTCTCCCATCTCTTTTTTTGTCTTAAATGCACACAAGTTAAAAACAGGTACCTGAAAACAGCATCATCACATCATTCCCAGCACAATGGGAGATGCTGGGCCTTGGTTGGTGTTCAGAACCTAACAGCACAAAGTCACCGTGTGGGATGTCACCTCAGTGATGTCTCCTGAGTGTCTCCGTGCAGGGATGGACACATGAGGGGGGAAAAGTCCCTTCTGCAGACTTGGTTATGCACAGGGGATATGAAGCTCAGAGGAATTATAACAGAAATCTAGAGAAGGTCCAAAGGGAGGACAGCTTGGACCAGTACCAGCCTCTCTGGCACTGCTCGTAGGTTTGTGGATGGGTGCTGAACCAACAGCTTCCAAAAGTGGTGTAAGTCCCAACTCCTCCTCACCCCAGCCCTGCTGGCCATGTTTCCACTTTGCCACCACCAGCTCCTGCCTTCCCCAAGAAGATTCCTGAGCTGCTGTAGACCCTGGAGGGGTCATTCCTCCTCAGCCAGCTGGCAGAGGTGTGGAAGAGGCAAGCTTTGACACTGTGGGATCTCCACCAGAAATGCACAGGAGAGTGTCAGGTCCCATGGGACGCTGGCTCCAGCCTTCCCAACACCTCCATGGACATGTCTAAATACAGGCTTGGGTGGAACCAAGGTGAGATGAGTTACTGTCTCCACAGCAGGAGGAGCTCACGGGGGGCACAGCCCTTCACCACACCGAGCAGAGCAGCTCTGGGACCGGCACCCCAGCACCAGCCTCAAGCTGAGCTCTGCCCCTCCAGCCCCAGCCCCAGCCCAGCTCTCTGAGCTCCCTCGCTTCCCTTTACTGCTGTTTTTGTTTTCTTTCCACAGCTCGTTTTCTCGGTCATCCATGTCTCTGTGCATCATATATCACGCCTATGTGTCCGGAGGAAAGAAAGATCCCCTCCAACCCAGCAGCCCTGTAACGGATGGACCTTCCCGATTCGCAGCGAGCTGACAGCTTGTGAGAACAACAGCTTGAATTACTGAAAGAACTTTTCCCACTGAGTTAATCTGCAATGGATGTAGGTGACCTTCTAAAGGCATCTATTAATCAAAAAACCAGTGCCCATTCACTGTGCTAGGCTGAGCCCTTTGGGGGAGGGGGAGATACTAATTTCCCTCTGAGATAAATCATAATTTGACAATAATCATCTGCCCTAATCACTCCGATTCTTCCCTTTAATTATTTGTACACACGGCTCTTCCTGCCTGAGAAACACAAAGGACAACATTAAATGTGGAGATGCTGAAGCCTCCAGCCACAGCCTCAAATCCCTGTGTGCAGCAGGGCACCCAAAAGAGCAGAGCTGACAGGGTGCACCCTCCTCCCGAGGTGCAGGGAGCAGCTTTTCCCACTGCTGCCAGCCAAAGGGGAACACTGGTCCCAGCCCAGGGACCAGAGCATCAAGGAGAAGGCTGCTGGAGGGGATAGCAGAGAGCAGAGGGGCTCTAGAGGTGTCCCAGCACCCGGGTGAACCCTGAATGGAAGATGCTGACCCCCACACAACAGCCATCCACTCTTCCCCCTGGGAGGGCTGTAGTAGCAGGGAGGCTGGGGAGAGCACAGGGTTAATGTCACATCAGTGCCCCTCGGAGGCTGGGAGGAAGGGCTGGGAGCTGGGGAGCCAGCGGACCGTGGGAGGGAGGAAGGAAGGAAGGGAGGGAGGGAGGGAGGGCTGTTTTGGGTGGCCTTGTGCTGTGCTGATGCATTGCCTTGGCCTGGGGCTGGTGTAAGGTCTGTGCCCGGGGTGTGACCCTCACCTGGCACTGTCAGGGTGGCTCTGGCAGGCACCAGCAGCCCCAGGGAAGCTCTCAGGTGATGCCAGAGTGAGTGCAAGGCCCAGTGTGGCCAAGGGGCTCCACTTCTTGGCATCCCCTGCCACCTTGCCATGGAGCTGGGGGTGTGGAGCCGGGTCCCATGACTGCCTCCAGCAGCTGGTACTTCTACCCAGCCACCTTGGAGCCACTGCATCCCTAGGGCGTGCTCCAGGCAGCACAACGCTGTGTCCTTGGGCACCCGTGAAAGCAGAGGGGACACTGATGGGGGTCGGGTGAGCGCTTTGTAAAAATCTGCACCTGTCAGATAAGAATATAAATGGCAGTGGTGTGAGAATTTGGCTGTGGCTGAAGTGGGGGCAGGCAGTGGGGTGTGCCCATGGCAGCGGGGGTACAGTGGTCCTCTGCACGTGACTGACTGAAAACTGCTCAGCAAAACTCTTTTTCCGTAGACTCGTGGGATGAGGCAAACAGTGCATGCTGTCCCTGGGAAAATGGGACTCCTCCTTGCTCTCCTTGGGAAGGAATCCTCTAAAACTGGAATCAGCCAGGAAATGCTGCACAGCAGCTCTTGGGAAGTGAGATTTCTCACTGCAGCCATCTCCTCTCCCACTGGCCTGTGCCCACAGACATCTCCCACCGTTCAGGCTGTGCTGGCTCCTCGCTGCCAGCCCCATGGAGCCCAGGGCCAGTAGCCAGGATGGGGTCCCGAGTGCAGCAGCATCACTTCAGAAACACACCAGCCACATTTAATCCTCTGCTTTCTAAAATTTGGAACCAGGACTTTTTAGGATTTAAACAGCTGCCCTCCCCCCAAAAAATAAGCAAAATAGAAGACAGCCTCCACAATCTTCCCCAGCGCTGCTGGGCTGACTTGTAGCAATTCCCGGAGCCCAGGTCACTGTGCTGTCTCACAAGCTATACCACGGACCTACAGCACCATATGCTGGCCTAGCTTAGCATCTACACAGCAGTGCCGCCTGCCAGCTCGCTGTGCTTCCCCGAGCAGAGCGCAGCAGAGCCGGGCATCGCCTGCTCTGGGCCCGGGGGAGCTGCAGGAGCTGCCGATGCCCCCCATTCCCTGCGGGGGGACAGTGGCTGGTCGGTGGGGACAGCTCTGAGAAGGAGCTGCAGCGGTGCTCAGTGGCCAGGAGATGCCCAGGAGTGTCAGGAGATGCCCAGGAGTGCCAGGAGATGCCCAGGAGTGCCAGGAGATGCCCAGGAGTGCCAGGAGATGCCCAGATGGGTGTCCTGGGATGCCCATCCCGCTGGTGCGGGCACAGGGGGTGATGCTCAGCACGGGCAGCTGCGTCCTCCCCTCTGCGCTTTGTCCCTTGGGCAGTGTGGCACCAAAGCCCACCCTGTGTGAGAGATCTGCTCCAGTTTCAGCAGCACTGGGGGTACTGGTGCCCTCCCTTGGGACCCCACTGCTGCCCCTGCACTGTGCAGACCGGCAGCTGTAAGCCCAGCTGAGGCCAGCTCTGGATCCTGCCACACTTGGCACAGCTCAGCTCACGATCCTCCCTCCGATGGGAGGGACACAACGACCTTGAGCAACTCTGGAAGTAACCACATTAACATTGAGCTGGGGAGGAGCAGGCTGCTTCCCGAAAGTCTAATCCATGGGACTCCCTGCCACGAGAGACTGGCGGCGCTGAGAGCCAAGGATACAGAAATAAAGATTTAATCCAACTGCCGAGAACTAACCACATCCCTGAGGAAAACAGGCACAGTGCTGCTACGTGCCTGCTGCCTTTAGCTCTTGCTGCTTGCCACAGGATGCCCTTTGGGCTGTCCAGCACTGACCAGCCAGCACCAAAGCTTGCTTTGCAGTGCTTAGGGACATAGTTTAGGGGTGGCCCTAAAGTGCTGGGTTAAAGGCTGGTCCCGATGATATTAGAAGGTTATTCCAGCCTTAATGATTCCTGTGATTGTGTGCTCATCTCCAGGCCAGTGAGGCATCACTGAGAATGAGCTTCCTGTGCCCATTTTGCAGTGCTGTGCAGTCCTGAGCTGTGGGGGACAGCTCAAAACCACACATTCCTCTGGAGCAACTCTGGTGGCAGACCCTGAGGGTTTGGGACACTCTGAGTGATACTTGGCCTGCCATGGGCATGAGAGATGGATGGTTCCTCATGGAGGAGAGAGCTCTAAAGCATGGCCCAACCCAAAAACTGCAGGGAGAAATCTGCCCTCACACAATTGTAGGATGGTTTGGGTTCCAAGGGACCTTGGAGATCATCTCACTCCAGCCCCCTGCCATGGGGCAGGGATACCACCCACTAGACCAGGCTGCTCAGAACCCCATCCAGCCTGGCCTTGGACACTTAAGCCAAACATCACTTTAGGTCCCTCCTGACCCCAAAACCCAAAGAGGCAGAGCTGGAGTTAGCAATGACCCATCCAGGCATTGCATGAACACCAGGAGCTCCCCAAACGCTCCAGCTGCTCTTGCTTTGCAAAAATCCCATCCAGCACCTTGGCTGAGCCTCTCCCCCTTGTGGGATGTGCCCACGAGTGAGATCAGATGGAATGGCCAGCAGGCAGGGATGAGCCTGCCCTCCCACAACACCGTGCCCAAAACCTCCAGGATCGGTTTGCCCACAGCACTGGGGCCCCACTGGAGAGCCTGGGGAGAAATGGAGAGAGCTTTTGCCCCCATGGTCCAAGGATGCAAGAAACCAAACAAAATGCAAGAGGTCAGCAAACACAAGGCAGTAATTAGCACAGGCAGCGGGGAGGAGAGAGAGAGACAACACAATTTATGGAGCTGGGGAGAGGGAATTCTCTATGGGCACCGATCGTGCACTATAAATACCTTCAAGGTAATGACAGCAATGGAGTGAATTATTCACCATCTCTGATGATGGGAGGGCAAGAGGCAGTGACCTGGATCTGAGGAAGGGAAGTCTGGGTGGGAGGAAACCTGGGCAGCAGGAACAGCCTGGCGTGGGCTGTGCTCCCAGGGGCAGCCCTGCTCTCTGTGCAGAGTCCATCTCTGATATGTCCTTGGCTGAGTCCTCGTCAATCCCAGTGCTGGAGGGGCCAAAGCCAGGTTGTGTGGGAGTTCCCAGCCTGCCTGTCCCTCCTGGCATGGAGGGAGTCCGTGAAGTTTCCTGCATGTGGTGGCTCTGGCCCTTACAGAGCTTGCTGCTTTCCCAGGGCTGAGCAGACAAACATCTTCCATTGCCTGGGAGAGCCATCCACGCCCACCTGGCCCCACACGGGTCACTTTGGCACTTGTCACAGACATTAGCCTGGGCCAATTAGGAAAGAGAGAAAAGAATCCAAAGTGGTTTGACTTGGAGAGAAGCACAAGGGAAAATTGCCTCCAGCAAGATCTCAGCATCACAGGCTGGCTGAGGTTGGCAGGGAACTCTGAAGGTCACCTGGGCCAGCCCCCTGCCCAAGCAGGACCACCCAGAGCCAGCTGCCCAGTTCCATGTCCTTTAAATACCTCTGAGGATGGAGACTCAACAACTCCCTGTGCCGGTGCTTGGTCACCCTCAAAGGGAAAAATGTTTCCTGGTGTTCAGAGGGATCTTCCTGTGTCTCCATTTGTGTCCATCACCTCTTGTTCTGTCACTGGGCACCAGTGAGAGGAGCCTGGCCCCATCTTCTCTGCACCCTCCCTTTAGGTTTTTATGGACATGGATGAGGCTTCCCTTGAGCCGAGAAGATGGAGATTTCCTGTGCACAGCCAAGAAACCTCCTGCCTGCTGCTGGGGCTGTTTGTGTGTGTCTGTGCTAAAGAGAAATAACCACACTGAGGGCACAGGGAGGCCCAGAGAGGTGCTGTGCTTCCACAGATTCTCTTGGAAAGGCTGTGGTTCAGCCCTGCTCCTGCTCCCCATCGCTTCACAGCAGCCCCAGAGGGAAGCTGTCACAGCTTTCCCAAAGGCTCCTCTTTGTTCTCTCTGCTGCTGGATCGCAGCTGACGACACAAGGAAAACAGAGGAGAGGTGGGAATAGCTTTGCTGTCCCCTCTGTCATGGTGACCTGTGGAGGCAGCAGTGCCTCCTGCATGCTCTGGCAGCCTGGAAATGAGAAATGATCAGTTGTGCAGGAGACTTGTTGCATCTGCTGGGAGACCCAGCCTGAGTTCTGGAGCTTTTTCTATCCCTCTGCAGATGGGTCTATCTTTATCTGCATCTCCCCTGGGGAACTCTTCAAGTGTTTTATCATAGCACCAGGCCTGGAAAATAGCTAAGGGTCCCCCAGAACTGCTTTGGAGGTCAGGGTGGCACTGGGGTACCCATCATCAGCCCCCCACCAACCTTTCTCCTGGCAGAGGCAGATGCTGGAAAGCAGGAAACCAGGGAGAAGAGTGGGTCAGCTTGGGTGGTTCCTGCAGCCTCTCCAGGAAAAAGAAAACAGTGCTCTGATCTCCATCCACCATCTGATCACATCCAGGACCCTGGATGTGCTGTCTGAACTGTGTCAGTCTCGTGTGTTTCTCATCCATCACATCCATCTGGAGAAGGTGGCGTGGGCTGAAATGGCTTCTGGAGAAGAGAATCTAAAGGATATTTGCTGGCCTTAAAACCCACAGAAATCACAGAAGGTCCTGTTTGCTTTTAGCTGGACAGGTGGCCATGGGCAGGGTGGTCAGCCCCACTGTTGGGGGAGAATAGAGAAAGGAAAATCCACACTGGAAGAACATCACAGCTTTGGCAGCCTTGGGCCAGCTGCCTGGCTCGTGTCTCCCATAGAGAAGGATTGTTAAATTTGATTTCTGGACACTGCAGTGGCACAGAGCTGTATGAGAAGAGCAGGAAAACAATGATTGTGTTTGGTTCTGCCTGGCCCTGGCAGAGACACACTGTGTGTCCCAGGCACCCACTCCGTATGCAGAGCACAAGGACACGGGGCTGCTCCAGCGTGGGACACGCAGCTTTACAAACCAGAGAAAAAGAAAGAGGAAGAGCAAAGGAAACTAAATGTGAAACAAGTGGAGCCTGGCTCCAGACCCTCAAGACAAAGCTATAAATCTGCTGTGAAAGCATGAGACACCCTGCACCAGCCACATGGCGTCACAGTGTCCTTGATCTCTGTTTTCCATCCTTCCACGCCTTCCATCCCCGCCACCCCGGGGGGTCCGGCTCCTCCACCGCTGCTTCACGGCTCGGCTTGCGGCAGTCCCGGCTGAAGGATTGCGGCAGTCCCGGGCTGGTTCTGCTCCTCTGGGCTCCGTTCGGGCCCGGCAGGAGCCGTGCAGGGAATGCAGCCCCCGAGGATGCTCTTGCCCCGGGCTTGGTGCCGGGTCACGGCTGTCGGTGTGACCCGCGGCTGTGGCTCACAGGACACGTCGGGACAGCTCCTGACCCTCCTCTGTTTGCCGGGCTGGAATTTTCCTGGTAAATTGAGATGAAAGGAGGAATTCTCCGGCAGTCCCAGGAAGGGGGAGCCGCTCGGTCGCCTCCTCCCAAGGCGCAGCTGACACCGAGACATGCCCAGGGCCAGCCCAGCTCCCGGCCGATTTAAAGACAGCTCTGTTGGGAAGCCGCAGAACCCTCTCCCACATGAAGGAGCAAGGAGACGCTCTCAAAGGCCACCCAAACCACATCCAGGAGAGGCCATTTCCTGCCTGTCCCCATTTGACCGTGTCCTGGGCATGGTCTGGAAGCCAGGGAACAAAGCACAGAGGGCACAAAGGCATCGCCTTGCTCTGCCCAGCTCGGCTCTGTGGAGCACAGGCGGAATCAGCACAGAATCCACATTTGTCTCCTTTCTGCCCCCGGCCTTGCTGCTCAAGGAGCAGGAGAAACGTGTTCAGGCTGCGGCTAATGGCAGAGCCTAAGCAAGGGATCAATTCACCCCGGACACTTTGCGGTGCTCCCCTCTGTCCCGCATCCCTGCCCTGCCAGGAGGGCAGCTCCCCATCCCAGTGCCGACAGAATCCTGAGCCCCTGCCCCACCTCGCAGCTGATTTAAACCCCTGGCACCGGCAGCCGGTGCCCGTTCTCCCCTGGCAAAGGAGAATCGGGAGCGGTGAGGACGCGGTGCCAGGGAGGGGACACCCAGCCCGGCACTGCTGCCTTTACACGGCTCAGCCCTTGTCTCCAAAGGCTTCTCTCCCAAGCGTGCCTGACTAATTAGTAAACGGAGCCTAAACCTTTTGGTCTCCATCGATCTTATCTTTAAACCCTGCAGACAACAATTCCTCAATCGATACCTCATTTAATTGCTGCCACCAGGCTGACAGCTGGGCTCCTGGCTGTGCAAGCCTGGCTGTCACATGGCAGGTTGCCAGTGCCACCTTCTAATCCCAAACTGATTTATCCTCTTCCAGCTCCTCTGCTCTCCCTAACCCCCTCACTTCTGGACCCTATTCCTGCCCCTCCTTCTGTGTGCAGGGGTAGAAAAAGCCTGACTGCCTGCATCTCCCCCAGGAGCACATCCCACCCCCGTGCTGATTCCCCCTGAGCATGGCTGTGACCAAACTCATGTCATTGAACATTTGGGCAGGAGCAAGCAGCCCCCACACATTGCTGAGACCCAATTCAGCCCATTCCCAGACAGGCAGTACCACAGGGGGACACCTGGGGGTCTCAGGCAGTTCCTGCCCTGCCCATCCCAGCCCCACACCTGGCCTCTGTGCACCCACAGCGAGGAGCCAGCATGTCCTGGGCACGAACTGGTGGCTGGCTGCTGCTCCTGGCCAGCCCCAGGTGCTTCTGGATGTTCTTGGTCTCCTGAAGAGCAGCAGATGAAAGAGGCAGGCTGTGCTATTCTGGGAGAAGCTGCCTTTGGAGTCCCTTCCCAGTGCTGGGAGCACTTCCCAGCTCAGCAGTCTCTGCTCAGGCTGGGGGAGGCATGGCAAGGGGATCAGGATCCTGTGATGGGGCACTGGCCATGGGTGCTCTGTGTTTGCTCTGGCTCAGTTTTCAATCTTGCTTTGTTCGTGGGGTGTTTTTTTGGTGGAGCTTAATGATAATCATAGGTGAGACACGCATTTCTGTCAGTGGCAGAATTGGGAAATAATTGCTGTAACCTGATCTTAGATCAGTTAAGTGTTCATCCTCTGCAGCTCTTGATGGCCTCTCTTGGTGGGGATGCTGATTGCTCTGTCCTTGTAGCCTCAGGAAACACCAGTGTGTTATTTTGGAAGGAAATAGCACTTGTAAGTGAACACATCAGCACCAATACCACCAAAATGAAACATCAGGATTGGGATTGTGCCCCACAGCACTGAGCTTGTGGACTGTCCAGCAAAGGGGTGGGTGCCTTCTCCCACCAGTGACACTTTGAGTGTCACCTGCCCTTGCAGCTTTGAGTTGCTCCACTCTGTGGTGACCCAGAGTCGGCCTCCTCCAGGCAAGAGGAGGATCAGATATGTAAAATAAATCACCACCTCTACCACTGGCCTTAACTGGAATCCTGATTTGGAGAGGGATGAGGCCTTCACTCTGCAGGTGCTGAGGGGAACCCTGGGCCTGGGGGAGCCCACATCTCCCCAGTGTCCAGCAGGAATGTGGAAATCTTCTCCAAGGTACCCTGTGAGGTCTGCACAGATCAGCAGTGAGGAGCTGATGCATGAGGAAAGGCAGGGGACCATGCCAACATCTTCCTGGGAGCTAGCACAGCTCAGGGGAACACCAGGCTAGCTCAGAAGAGCCCTGGCTGCTGCAGGGCACTGAGCTCTCCCCCAGCAATGACAGGCAGGAGGTACCACATCTCACACATCTCCTCTGTCAGTTTGTTCTTCTCCTGCAACAGCTACTCCAAGGCAGAATGTGACCCTGGGCAGAAACCAAAATTGCTCTTGGTGCAGGCTGTTGAGGCTGGAGGACAGAGCAGAGGTCAGGCTGAAGGTGGAGGCACTTGAATCACAGATTTCTGGGCCAGAAACCAATTCCAGAGCCTTTCAGCCTGGACAGAATCTGTCCCATGTGTCCATGGTCTTACCCCAGGGCTCAAACAGCATCAGTGCAAGCAAGGCTGGGCCATAGCAGGGTGCTGCCTTAGCAGTCTGTCCTGCTCTCATCCCCAGCCCACAGCTTCCCAGGGAGCCAGGGAGGGAGGGGAATGCTCAGCAGCTCCAGGAGTGAAGGCCAGGGAAGTTTGTCACGGGAGTGGGGGATTCATGTACTATCAGCAATGAAAAGTTGTTTCCACCAACAGCTTGGGGCTGTCCTGTGCAGGACCAAGAGCTGGACTCAACGATCCTTGTGCAGGGCCAGGAGGTGAACTTGGTGATCCTTCCAGCTCAGGATATTCCATAGTTCTGTGACTCTCTCATCTCTGCTGCTCCCCCACAGCCTGTTTCATTCAGGGCTGCTCTCTGCTGCTCCTGGCCCTGTGAGCCAGGCTGGAGCAAAGGCAGGCAGTCCTGCTGGGAGAGGAGAGCCCTGTGGGCAGGACAGGGGTGGCTCCCCGTGCCAGCTGTGGCACTGGAATGTGGGAATGCTGATCCCACAGCCGTCCTTGGCCGTGGTGCCGGGGGTGTGTGACACATGGCACCGGGAGCTCTGCACTTGGCCCCGAGCGTGCCCCAGATGGTTTGATGCCAGGGTGTTTGCACACAGCTCTGCCATTTAATGGGGAGAGAAGGCAGAGCTGATCCTAGCTGAAGCCACACACCAAAATGCTGACAGACTGTTTGTCGAGACACAAACATTGGCAAATGGCCCCGCTTGCCATGTACTGAGAGTCACGGCGGGGAGGGAGGCAGCCCGAGAACAGGGATGTCTCTGGCAGGGACTGGGAGTCCTCAAAGTGCAGTTCAGAGTGTGTTTCTGGGAAGAAAGAAGCCACTTTCTGGGGAGATTTGAAGCACCCTTCTCCAAATGGGCAGAATGGGGATGGAGGCTGGGGGTGATGGGGACAGCAGGGGGTGGTTGTTGTGCAGCACAGTTTGGGGGATGGAACATCCCACCTGCCCAGCCAGGATCTCTGTGGTCCTCTGGCTGGTGTTCAGGGGTGCTTATCCAGAGAAAGCCAGACCCTCAGCACTTTGGATGTGTTAGTGTCCAATCCCAGCAGGAGTGGAGCATGCAGGGTGCTGCTGGGGCTGCCTGTGGATTTTGTTTGGGCTGTGCCTTCCCCACCAACACCTGCCATTCCCCTCTGGATCCCATCCTCCAAGAAAGCAGAGGGTGAGAGCTGTGGGGAAGGTGGCACTGAGAGCATGAGGCAGAGCTGGGCAGCCTGGAGCAGAGGGTGGCACAGTCTGCTCACCCCAGGGACAGGCTGACACCTTCCCACACTGGAATTTACAGCAGTGCTCTCAAGGGAAGAGTTGCCTTCAAACAGCAACTTCCATCCTCCAGCACATCTCCTGGGGAAGCTGGGTTTGGATCCTGGGAAAGCCAGGTCCCCTTCCTGAGTGTCCAGCCCAGAAAGTCCCACTCTTGGGCACTTTGTGGCTGAAGGCAGTGAGCTGGAAGGTTTTACAGCTTCCCATCAAACCAGGGGAAACAGGAGCTGCTCCTGTGCTGGTCTAACAGCTTCACTTTGCCAGCAGGAGCCTCTTGTCTCTCAGATGATCCCCCTGATTGGAAGAAACTTTTGAATATAAGTGTTAACCCAGCTGGGCCTCAGCTCAAGGTGATCTCTGGACAAAGACCCTGTGTTTCCAGCAGCTCTGCCCTGCAAAATGCTGAACACTTCCCAGGCCAACAGGGACAGGGGCTCCCAGGGAAAGGAAAACATGCTGGTGTGGGTGGGGGCACAGAAGGGTAACGAGCTGGGGAGAATTACAAACAAAACAAGGTTTTGTCATCTAGCAGGACACCAGAGGAATCCACAGCTTTAAATTACCTATAATACCACACCAAAAATACCAACATTTGGGGTGAAGGTTCAACAAACTAAGGAAGGGCTCCTGTGTTTTGGTGACAGACAGGGGTCCATCCCTCCACCAGCCCCCACCACAGTCCTGCCCAGCTCCAGGATGAAATCAGCTCTGACTGTGGCACCCCCTGTCCCCCAGCCAGCAGCATCACCAAGGGCTGCTTGGGGAACCCAGTGGGGATGTAAAGGCCTGCGAGAGCTGCCTGCTTGGAGCAGCCATCCCCTAATTTGCTTTGTCAGGGCAGCCCAGGAGTTTAAACTTGATGTTTGCACTTGCATGGGGTGCTCAGGCAGGGAATACCAAAGGATTCAGAGCGGCATGGTCAGTCTGTCCTGTTTTGTGCTTCCTTCTGCTCTCTCCTGGGGTCTCCTCTGTGCAGCCAGCATCACAACAGGCGATGTTTGTAAAATCTTAAATGACATGACAGGAAGGGTGGCCACCTACAAAGCTAAGAGGTTTTAGTTTGTGTGAGTTCCTGTGAAAAACATTAAAGGACTTGCACAGAGGTGGAGAAATGCCTGTTGTGGTACTGAGGGGCAGCACTGCATGTGTCAGACAGGAACAGCCCATTGCCTCAGCCCAGGCTCTGGGACAGTTTTCCACCTCACTTGCACTGGGGAAATACCCTTAAATCTGTCTTCTATATCAACCCTGACTGTTTTTCTCCCTGGCTTTCAGACCCCTCATGAATTCCTTGCCACATCAAAAGAGAGGAGACAAAAGGGACCAAGTGAATATTCCTCAACCAGTGTGAATGCCCCAGACAGGGCAGCCCTGAACAGCCCAGCTCCCAGTGCACTCATCCTTGCCCTCAGTGTCCCCCTGCCCTCCCCTCTGCCAGGTGCCCCCTCAGCCTCCCTCTTGCACATCTCAGCTGCTGCTGAAGAGTTTCCACGGCCCCAGGAAGGGGAAAGGGCTGCTAACAGAAAAACCTCACTTCAGAGTGATGTCCCTGACCTGAAACCCTCCAGAGACCTCTCTCCAGATTATCCTCATCCTGCTGATGCTGACCTCTTCCTCCTCCTGGCCTTGACCCTTTTGTCCCCACTGCAGAGGGGTGGGGGTTTCTCTCCCACGGTGCCTTGCCACATCCTTTTGTGCCATCTCCCACATCGTCCTCCCCTTGTCCAGAGGTTCTCCTGCCGATGTGCCGGGCTCAGCACTGGCAGCATCCCGTGGGATCCCGTCTCTTAGCAACGCGGGGGAAGATGCTGAGCGCACGTCTGGTCCATCGGTCCACGGAGGCTTCGTGCACAGGGCAGAGGGCAGCTGCTGCCTGGAGGGAACGCAGCTCCCCTGCACTCATCACCTCCTTCTCCTCTGCCCCTGGGGAGTGCCTGAGGTTCAGGAGGTTGAGTCATGGTTACCTCAGCCTGGTACCCCAGCCCTTCTCTCCTGCCCGTCACAGAAATTCCCACAGCCCCTCCCCACACCAGCGACCTGCAAAACTCCC
>NC_031782.1:14937027-14968270 GCF_001522545.3 Parus major
AGGGTGCAGAACAGGCTGCTCACTCAGGGTGTTGCATGCCCATCTCTGCGAGCCCAGCAGTGCCTGAGGATGGAGCGACCACCTCTGGGAACAGCAGAGTGGTGCTGGGAGAAGTGACAGAAACTGGGCTGGAAGGTGGCTGTTCTTCCCTGAGAGCTTCCAGGATGGAGTACTGCGGGATTAAGCTCGTTCAAGTGGTCTCAAGCTATCTCAAAGCTGCAATTCTTCTCAGGCTGTTCAGGGAAGGGCTTGGTGCGGGGTTTTTGGAGGATTTGAGGCCTGACAGAATTTGCTGCAAGGATTTTTCTGAACTCAGGCTCCTGACCAGCTGCTTCCTTGTCCAGTGTGTCTCCAGCTTTCTTCTGTGTGAGGGAGCAGGCTCAGCTGGGTGTCAGAAACACCCTTTAACCAGGGCTGTGTAAGGCAGGAGCCAGAGGAGCAGCATCCTTGCCGTGGCCATTCCTTTGCTCAGATATGTGTTTGCTGTAGTTCCCTGGTGTGGAGGGAAAGCTGAGAAGCAGAAACAGAAAGCTGTGATGTGGACAACCCCACTGAAGCTGACTTGCAGGGCAGGACATCTTGGTCTGATGGACAGCAATTGCCCTGGGAAGGTGTCAGGCCTTTCTAGGCAAGCAAAGTCAGCAGTGTCTTGGCAGATTTGCAGCCATGGGATGCTTGGTCTGTGGGATGGGAAGCTCCTGCTGTGAGGAGCAGCCTTCTGGTGCTATGAGATGTCTTCAGCCTCAAGTCCCCCTGTGTCCCTCACAGAGGAGCTCCCAGCTTTGCAGATATCCTCTGGGGGAGATAGAGGGCAGGCTGTGAATGAGAATGTTTGATAAATGAGGTTGCTCTTCTGAAATGTCTCTTTTTAATTAAAGGAAAACATTGGTTATGTCTTCAGAATTGAGTTCTCCATGGGTTTGAGATGATTCCTTAGTCAAAATGTGTTTGCATGGGATGAGAGACAATCTGAGATAAAAAAACCATTGTCCCAGAGTGAGTACTTTTGTTTCTTGCTTCCCGGCAGCAGCTGGCAGCAGTGTGGCAGGAAAATGGTTACTGGATTAAGTGTGAGGGAGGTGGTGAGTGGCTGTGGACAGCGAGGCTGTGCCCCCACAGAGAGCTCAGAGCCAGCTGTGCCTGTACCCTGCTGCTGGCAAACTGAATTTCACTGCTGACCCCACAGGTGGCACCCAGGCAGCCCTGGGCTGGAGGTTGTGGTCTCTTCTGTGTCTGTCCTGTGCTTTCTGTCACCCCTGGCTTCATCCAGCACCATCACTCCCTGTCCCACACTGCCTGGGGAAGGATCTTGGCATCTGCTCTAGCACAGGGCAAGGCAGAGCATCCTCCTGCTTCACTGCTGCTCTGCCTCATCCTTCCTTCTACCCCAAAAAACTTCTCTGAAAAACCACTCTAACAGCCCTAGCAAAGACTAGAGGAACTTTTGTTCACCTCTCAGCTTTGTTCTAGGCTGGTGTGCAGACTCCCCCAGCTCAGAGTGAGGGGCTGAGCTCCTGAAGTCAGTGCAGGGCAGGCAAAAGATCATTGTGGGTGACAGATTAGAAGGGATCTGGGGATCATGGGGATACTGGCAAAATGATCTCTCTGGCTGTTCTCAGGGTGGGCTCAGGGTGGGCTCAGCCATCAGGTCAGTCCAGAAACACTCACCCCAACTGAGGGGGATGCTGTGGGTCACTCCTCACCTCAAGGCTGCCTCAGACTGCTTTTGGCAAGTCTGGGTTTACCACACCTGGCAGGGACACCTTCCTCTGGAGGGGCTTAAAGCTTTCTGGAAAGGGGCCTGGATGGTTTCCTACTGCCTCCTTTGAGAGCAGGAACAAGGAACAGGGCTTTGAATGGTGTCCTGAGACCTGATGCTCTGAGTTTCCGTTCCAACACAGGGTCCTAAGCCAAGGAAACTGCCTGTCCTGCCAAGGCTGGGTAGGAAACTGGGCCCAGGGGAGAGCTGTGGTGTTAACCCCTCTCTGCAAGGAGCACTCAGGCTGCTTTGATGGGCTCTCTACCTGCAGCATTCACATTGTGTTTCCTTCCAAAAGACCCATCCTGCCTGGCTTAGCTGCAGCCTGATGCTGTGGAGCTTGTGAAGATGCTAATACAAGCTCAGTGATGAACCTTAATCACTTCTTAACCATGTCCTTCCTGAACTGTGCTCTGCTAGGAGCTGTCAGCCTGCCTGGGGAAGGCGCTGGGGGCCAAGGAGCCCAGCAGAGGTAGGTGGGCTGGAGCCAGGGAGGGATGGCCTTGGAGCAGGAGCATTCAACATGTTTTGGCATCTCAGTGGTCTGGCACATGGGGAATCTCCTGTTTTGTTTGTTCTGGTGATCATTTCTTGCAGGACTCTGTGTTTAACAAATCAGGTAGCAGTGATCAGCTGTTGGTTTGGGCACACATCCCACAGGCTCCTGGGGGTGGGATCCTGCTCCAGGCAGGACAGGTGGACTGACTGACAGCAGCAAGTCCAGAAATCATCTCAGAGAGACTGAGAGCTGCTCTGCTTTGGTTGGAGACCGTGCATTCCAGCTGTTTGCCTGAGCACACCGCTCTCTGCACTTGGGCTGTCTCCCTCAGGTGAGATGTGTGCATGGACAAGCTGCCTGCTCTGCATTTGCTCCTCCTGCTGCGGTGACCAGATGTCCTACTCTTTAGTGATGTTGTCCTACTTTCAAGTAGGTTATTCTATTTTTGCCTGGCCCTGTCCTTTTTGTGACTTTGCCTTCCTGCGTGTCCCGTGCCCGGCTTTCCCCTGGTGGAGCAGAGGCTCTGCAGGTTGTGGTCCCAAGCAGCACAAGCCATTTCTCTGCTGTGTTTCCTGGGGACCTTGCATGGCCCCCAGCCTTGCACACGGGGCATGAGCTCAGGGCTCCTCCTTGAAGATCATCAGATTCTGAAGGTGCTCAGGGGGAAGGGTCAGGCTTCCAGCCTGCTTTGAGGGTCTGTGTGCCTGGCAGTCATGTGAAGGTGTTTGTTCTTGTTTGTACGTCCTATCGTCAAGCACCAGCATTCCCAGGATCTGGAAGGGAGGTTTGAGCAGAGAAGGAAAGGGCTGAGATCTTTCCCAGGTTGAGAGTGAGCTGTGACACGGGAATGGAGCCTTGTCCTGTAACTGCAAACAGGCAGGTTTAAGTCTGGGTACTGCCAGCTCACAAGCCTTTCTTGGAAAACACCAGTCCCTGCTAGCCCTGATCTCTGACTCAACTTCTTCTTCACTCACCCTTTGACTTCACTAGAAAACTGCAGCTTTGGCCAGGCCAGCCATGGCACACTGAGGTCAGCAGGTCAGAGACCTCTCAGGTGGACTGCAGGTGTCCTGGCATGGCAGTGAGGCTGAGGAAGAGGCTGCAGTGTCCCTTTGGATAGGCTGTGCTGTAGCAGGGCCAGGAGGGAGCACACAGGGTGGAAGCTGAAGGCTGACGAGCTTTGGACCAGTGCTGCAGTTTATTTATGGCCTGCTTAACAATCTCAGGCAGGCAGTGTGGGTTAAGGCATCTCCTGTCCTGGATTGACAGTACAGATCCAATTAGCCATGAAAGCCTCTAATTATTTGTCCTGAATTGCTCCGGTGGTAACCAAGGCTCTGCTATCTCCTCCTTTTGTCTGTGTCCCAGCTGGAAGTGCCCCAGTGTCCTTGCATCTAGAGCAGCAAGTGTGATGTGCAAGCAGAGTCAGCACAATCTAATCAAGGGAGACAGGCCCTGAGAGTTAATGAGGGGATGGACCAGCTTCGTTTGCTTTGGAGAGTTCTCTGAGCCCCGTCCTGAGGGACAAAGGCTGCGTGTGGCAAAGACAAGGCTCACAAGATGAGGGACAGGGGCTGCAGGCCACAGGGACCAAAGGGGGTGGCTGTCACACAGGGCTGGACAGCAGAGAGCTCCTTGTGTCTCACAGGATAGAAACACTTCCCCTGTGGGGAAAGGCTGGGAGAACTGGGATTGTTCAGCCTGGAAGAGAGAAGGTTTCAGCGTGATCTTGTTGTGGCCTTTCAGTACCTGCTGCAGTGGCTGCAAGAGAGCTGGAGAGGGACTTTGGGCAAGGGCCTGAGGTGGCAGGACAAGAGGGACTGTCTTCAAACTGACAGAGTGGGTTTAGATTAGATATTAGGAAGAAATTTTTCCCTGTGACAGTGGTGACAGGGTGCCCAGGGAAGCTGTGGCTGCCCCTGGATCCCTGGAAGTGTCCAAGGCCCAGCTGGACAGGGCTTGGAGCAGCCTGGGATAGTGGAAGGTGTCCCTGCCTGTGGAATGGGGTAGATCAAGGTGACCTTTAAGGTCTTTTCCAACCCAAACCATCCTGTGATTCCTCAGTTCTGGTTCTGCAGCTAGGCCAGCTGAGCTGGCAGCTGGAAGCACGGGCACGAGGTGGGGTTACACAGGCAAGGCCCGAGGATTTCTCCTCCCCAGACACTCGTGCTAAGCTACAGCTGTGCAACTGCAAAACTATTTTAAGGGGAGCAAGGCTTTGCAGGCCACTCATTGCATCCTTCTGCTTCTTCTGGGTTCTCGTTGTGCAGAAGGGGGGCCTTGGCTGGCTGTGAGAGAAAATGTGTCATTAGCATTCTTAGTAACCTTAACTCTGAGCAGACATGACAGCAAATAGCTCTCAGACGAGACAGGGCAGCCAGCCTTGGCTTGAAAGCAAAATTTTGCACAAATAATATTCAGGTCCTGAATGAGGGGCCAGCTGAGTGCTTCCACCATTGTTTCCAGGTCACAGGGTCCCCCAAAAATGGGTTTTACATCATCGTCTTGAGATGCTGCCTGAAGGCAAGCCGTGGCTCTGCTCACCAAGTGCACATTTTCTGTGTGTGTGGATGGATGAGCAGCAGTGCCAGTGACGTGGCTCTGTCCCCGTGCAGACAGGAGGGGACAATCAGCAAGGATGCCCACCTGGGGGAAGCTGGGAGCTGTTCCCAGGCTTCCTGGTACAAAACAGGCTGCTGGAGCAGCAAACCTGTCTCTCTGACCTCCACCCAAGGGAGCTTCAGATGGGACCCGTCTCTGCTGGGCCCTAGGAGTCAGCTGGCACATCCTTCAAGCCTCCTGGTGTCCTTCCCATGCAGTCCAGAGCCTGCCAGGTTCAAGCCAGAGAGCTTCCTCCATACAAATGGGGACAATTGGGGCGGGCTGTGGACTTACAAAAACTGTTTCTTCCCTGCCCACTTGGAAAGGGGAGCTATGGAATTTTAAGCAGCCAAGACAAAACTCTGCTGAAGAGGCCTCTTCTGTGCTTGCCTGTTGAAATCTCTGATGGCAGTGCTGGGGGGGTCCAGGGACATGCCAGGCTTGCCCTTATTAATGGCTCTGTTGTTGTCTGCTCCAGTTTGTTGGTCTTTGCCCTGGGAGACCGTTTGCCAAAGCAGCAACTATTTTCCCTGGAGCAGCTTCCATGGGAGCTGTGCCCGTGGTGGGGGCTGTCCCTCTGCATGGCCAGGCTGCACAACACCACTTCTCAGACCTGCCCTACAGCCTGAGCCAGAGCGTTCTGGGAACCTCCCTTATGGCCACAAAACCTGAACTTGCAGGTGGATGAGGGACAGGTGACAGGAGACAGAGGATCTTTGTTCCACCTGGGACTTTTCCCTTCTGGATTTTAAGGGTGCTCAGCCTCGCAGCTCAGTGCTCCAAGCAGGGGCACCAACTTCTCCCACCTTGGTGTCTGCTCTCTCCAGCAGCACCAGTTTGGCTGGGCTGGGGATGCAGTGACAGCCTGACTGGTGCTGTTTGTGTGGCACTCTGACCATCCAGCAAAGCAGTTGGGCTGCAGCTCTGCCCTGCACACTCCTGCTCCCCACCCCGAGCTCAGAGCATCGGGCCCTCTTACCTGCGTTTTTCTCCTTGAACCACTTAGCTTTAAAATAGAGCAATTATCTTCCTTCAGAAAGGAGCTTACCCGCTCCAATCTAGGGCAGTTTGACAGCACAGCAGCCTGCACAGCTCTCCCTGGCAGCACAGTTGTGTTCCCAGCATGGCTGCTCCAAGGGCTGGAGCCCCTCTGCCCTGGAGCCAGGCTGGGAGAGCTGGGGGTCTTCAACTGGAGAAGAGAAGGCTCCAGGGAGACCTCAGAGCCCCTTCCAGTGCCCAAAGGGGATCCAGGAGAGCTGGAGAGGGACTTTGGACAAGGGATGGAGGGATAAAACACCAGAGGAATGGCTTCCCACTGCCAGGGATCAGTGTTAGATGGGATATTGGGAAGAAATTCTTATCTGTGAAGGTGGGGAGGCCCTGGCACAGGCTGCCCAGAGAAGCTGTGGCTGCCCCTGGATCCCTGGAAGTGTCCAAGGCCAGGTTGGATGGGGCTTGGAGCAGCCTGGGCTGGTGGAAGGTGTCCCTGCCCATGGCAGGGGCTGGGCTGGCTGTTCTTTAGGGTCCCTTCCGACATAAACCTTCTGTAATTCTGTGATTCCTGTCTGTGACTGAAGATGACGGCTGGATCATTGATTTGGGGTCTGAGGCACTACTGGGCTGAGCAGTGTGAGCCCTTGGTCCCAGTCTCTGTAACCACTCATGTGTCCAAGGGATTCAGGCTTGGCTCCTTGGGAGCAAGGCCAAGACGATCTGCCAGGGTTCACAGCCCCTCCCTCCATCCCTGAGGGGTCTCTGGGTGGGGAAATCTGTTCCTGAGTCTGTGAGATAAGAAAACACAGACCTTCAGACTTTTGCCTACACATCTATCAACACATGACAGATCTGCAGAGGGCTGGCAGGAGCTTTCAGAGGTGGCCTAGTCCGTGCTTATGCCTGAAGATGGGACCATTCTTTTGTAGGTCTCTGCCAGCAGAGGCTTCTCCAGCCTGCTCCTAAAATGCCTGCCTGTGACCCCTGTCTGTTTTACAGGATGGAGTATTGGCTGTGATTCAGAGTGTGTAATTGCTTCTGGGTTTAAATGCTCAAAAACTAAGGGAGCCTTTGCAGAAGCTTGTTGCAGTGAAGAGTTCAGTGATGGAGCAGATTCTGCCAGGCTCAGCTGCCACGTTCTCTGTGGTAGGAAGGGTTTACATCCTCACACGTGTAGCTCACCTAATCTCCTCTGTCTTGGGATGCCTCTGCTGTCTCACAAGTCTACACCCAGCTGTTGTTTAATTAAAAAATAAGAAGACAGGTATTCACTGGGAAAATTAAGCTGTTTTGTTCTTTATGTGTCCTTGATGCTCTCCTGGCATCTTATCTGGAGACAACAGCTCTAAGCCTTGAATTTGCATTTATTTTTGTCTTGCAAAGCCGACTGTTTTAGCAGGGAACAAACCCATGGAATGTGAATGTGCCATGCCACACAGGCTGGCCGTGGTGTTAGAGGGGAATGGTGCCTTGTGTCCCCTTTGTCCTGCCTGGTGGGCTGTGAGCTTCAGGGATGTGGCTGCAGCTCATGTTCAGCTCCATGTCGTGGGTGACTGCTGAGGGCATTTGGGTTCTTCAGCCTGGAGCAGAGGAGGCTGAGGGGAGACCTCAAGGCCATCTGCAGGTCCCTCATGGGGGGAAGCAGAGGGGCAGCACCAGTGATGGTGACAGGACCCAAGGGAATGGCTGGAGCTGTGTCAGGGTAGGGTCAGGCTGGATCTCAGGGAAAGGCTCTTCCCCCAGAGGGTTCTGGGCTCACTGCCCAGCCTCCCCAGGGAATTGTCACAGCCCCAAGGCTGCCAGAGCTCCAGGAGAGTTTGGACACCACTCCCAGGCACAGGGTGGGATTGTTGGGGTGTCTGTGCAGGGCCAGGAGTTGGACTGGATGATCCTTGTGGGTCCCTTTTGATTCAGCATATTCTGGGATTCCAGAACACAGCTTTGTGTAGCTGTGCTAAGCCAGCCTCAACACCAAACATAGCCCATGCTGTGCTGTGAAACACGGTCAGGAGAACCCGAGAAAGAGCTGTGTAGGGCACCCAAGGTCATGTGGAAAGGCAACATGAGCTACTGATGATTGTCAGTGTAGTAGAGGAGAGCCAGCCTGCCCAGAAGCTAAAGGGTGGGAGCAAACCCCTTGTGACAGAGGGTGTTTGACCACAGACACAGAGTCCTGTCCTTGGGCTGAGCTTTGTGTCCTTGCAGTGAAGATGGAACTACAACTCACACCCTAGAAGTTGGGGACCTACAGATGTGAGCTCTCAGTACATTTGTCAGGGCCTGTTTGGAGATGCCAAACAGGGGAGCAGGCTGGAGAGGTCTCCACATTCCCAGAGTCAGAGCTTCTCCATCTGCTGGCTTTAGGTAAGACAAAGAAGAATAAAGTTAAAAGGCTGATTTTCAAAGGTTGGAGGAGTTGAATCTCCTCGATGAAGGCACTGTAAAACACTGTGATCATCAAGCCCACCCTAAGCTTTTGTCTTGCCCAGGACCCCTTCTGAGCAGGGACGTGAGGCTGCTGGGTTCATGAAACCCAAGCTTCCATGGACACCCTCTCACTGGATCAGCTAGGGCAGAGTTTAGAGATCATCCAGCTGAAGAAGGGTTTCCTCCAGGGACAGACAAACCAGGACAGGACTTGTTTCCTTTGAACTTTTCCTGCAGGGGTGCCAAGCTTTTACCCCAGATCACAAATCCCCCAAACACCCTCAGGGTCCAACCCCCAGCTGGGTACTCTGAATTACTCCATCCCTCCAGAGCAAATGCAGTGGAGCAGAGCCAATGCCTGCAGGCAGATCAGTGTCACTTTTCCTTGGCATCTCCCACCTACAGCACCTCTGACCAGGGCAGTGCTCATGGCCTGAGCTCCACTGCACTCCTACATCAACACTGAGCAGTTTTCATACTGGAAACTGGGATGTGCAGAGTTGAAGTGAGTTGATGAAGGAAGTCAGTGCTGTGGGGAGGGAGAGAAAAAGAGCCCAGGAAAGCTGTTAATCTGCCATTTTAATTTGCTACATCATACCCTGAGAACACCATCGTTGCTGAGCTACCACCCAGGTGCTCATCCAATGGGAACTGCTGGAGATTTGCAAGTGGAAGAGCTTTAAACAAGAGACAAGGCAGATTAAGCCTGACACCCCATCGAATTCTCCTTCTCTGGGTCCCTGATCTTCCAAGAGGCACCTTTGCCACTTTGCATATAATGTGAACTATTGTATAAATATTTAGTCACTCTGTTGGGAACATTAATTATAAATGGAGACGCAGCTTTTGAAAGCTGCCTGTAGGTCTGGGCACCCAATTTCCATTAATTTTAATGAGAACCAGACATCCAAATCCCATTCGGTGGCTTTGAGCATCTCAGGCAGGAGGCTTCATGTGACACCCCCCGCCTCCATTCTCCCCACTCTGCAGTTTCAGAGTGAGATTTTGCAAATACCTTACAAATCCTGCAGATACCTGAGTTGCCCCTGTGCCATGCTGTTGTTGTCTGCTGAGGATGGCTGGGTGGTGCCTTCAGAAGTATTTCTAATAAGTTCATTTAATCCATCCTGTTAGTTCTTTTCCTCTGCACCCCTCTCAGCACTTTGAAACCAATGAATGAACCCCCAGCCTGCCTGGTTTTTTTTGACAGAGAAGCTTTGATGCTTGCAAATGACAGCTGTGCAGAGCAGGTCTGAAATGAATGATTGAATTATCTGACTGATTAAAAATGTGCCGTGGTTTGGAAGATGTGACAGCAAGCATTCACTTAGGCAGCTCACATGAAAGAGAGCACACACTCACGTAGGGTTTGTGTTTGTGTGTGCATTGGGAAAAACAGCTGGTGAGACGGGACAGACACACAGAGCAGCAGCTTCTTAAGCTCAGCATCCTTTCCAAAGCTCCAAATCTGCTGTGAGATGCTCAGCACAGCTAAAACTCAGCGTGGTTGTGGAGATAATGATTATTTAGACAGACGTCAGCAGTGGTTTAGGAAATGGAAATTGAGCTAAAAAGTAGTGCAGGCTGGGGAACTACTTAACTGCATCTCTGTCCCTCCTGGCCTGTGGCTGGGGGGGGATAAACCCTGCTGTGGAAACACGGTGCCATCCTCTGTGCTGCATGGTGAGGAGCAGCCCCAGGGGCACTCGCTCCTTGGGAACAAATCCCGTGATCCAGAGGCTGGAAAAGCTCGAGCCCTTGCCAGATTAGCTATAAATGGCTGGAAGGATGGAGAAAGGAAGCTTGGTTTTGGCTGTGCCCTTGATGCCATCAGTGATGGCAAGAGCAGATATACCCATGCAGTCTTTCCAGACCTACCTCAGCTTCCTTCCCAGTTCCCAAGTAGCAAACTCTCCATTCCTGGTGCCTCAGAGAAATTCAGCTCAGCTAGAACAAAAGGAAAATATCTGGAAGTGAAATGAATGAAAAAAAAAAGAAAATTTAAAAAGTTTATTTTTGCAAATGGAACATATTTTGTTGGCTTAACAAGTTCACAGGTTCCTGCTGGAGTTCCACACAGGGATAAAAACAGTCATGCCATAGAAGTTGCAGTTGTAGTTTTTCATTGTGAATGGTCTTGTGATAGTTTGCTGAAATTGATTTTTTCCTAAATTGTCAAACTGCTTTTCATCTCCCTACTTGCAGAAGATCACTCTCTCACCCTGACCCCCCTCTCAAAAGAGGTGAAACACTGGGCTATAACTAATTGCTTTATCTGAAATAGTTTTGGTTTGTTCTCTCAGCCCAACCATTGAATAATTTGCTCTTTGCCCCTTGCAGTGCCATTAGTGCTGTTGGGTGTCTGTAACAGCTTCAGCCTCGCCCTTGGTGCTCCTGTCCCAGTTCCAGTGGTCATTTCCACAAGACTAAATGCTGCAATAGTCCTGAGGGCACAGAGAGCTGATGGTGACTCATTGGCATCTGTGTCATCTCTCCATCAACAGCCCCAAATGTCCCTCTTATTGAACCCATTCTGGCAGCTCAGGAACACTCAGAGCAGAGAAGGTGCTGGGATTCTGCTGGTGTAAAACCTCATCACTGTGAATTGTCCCCCTGCTAGGTGTGGGAGCCCCAGGGCCCCTCTCTTTCTGTCCCACTTTTCTCCCAGCCAGAACCTGACTGCTGAGCTTAAATGAAACTTCAGATCATTTGAATTCCCTTTTCCATTGTCTGAAAATCTGTTTATCAACAATTTTTGTTTGTTTTACAGACAATAGACAAGTTGTTGCCACTCCATCCCTGGAAGTGTCCAAGGCCAGGTTGGACAGGGCTCTGAGCAACCTGGGATAGTGGAGTGGAACAAGAAAAGCTTTAAGATCCCTACCAACCCAAACCATCCCCTGTTTCTATGAATATAATCAAAATCAGGTTTATAATTTCAAAATTTGTCTCTAATCCCCCTTTCCCTATCCCAAGTCTTTCAAAATTCAGAGCCAGAGGGCCTGGCCTCTAGGTTGGACTCAGACTGACAGTGAGCCTTGAAGGTGAGGGTAGATGGGCCAGCACCTCCAGGCAGAGCCAGTGCCCCCCAGCAGGACAGTGTGCTTTTCCTTGGCCTGAGTTTTCTGCTGCCCTTGGTCACTGTCCCTAATCCCACAGGCTGAGCAGTCCTGGAAGATCCAGAGCCAGGGCCTCTCTTCCCACAGCTGAAGCATCCTCACTTTCTCTGTCTTGGATTGTCTCAGGTAACAGCAAATTTTCCTTCCTTTGCTCTCTGCCCCTTCTCATCAGTGCTCCAGAACTGCTCACAGCCAGCAAAGTTAGTGCTCACACCCTCTGAAATCCCTCTCCAGTTCTCTTGGGGGTGCTTCAGGGGCTGGAAGGCCACAATGAGGTCATCCCAAAACCTTCTCCAGGCTGAACAAACCCAGCCCTCTCCTCATAGCAGAGGTGCTCCATCCCTTTGATCGTCTTGGTGCCTCCTCTGGACTTGCTCCAACAGCTCCACGTCCTTCCTGTGCTGGGACCCCGGAGCTGGAGGCAGAACACGTCCCAAAATTCCACCAAGGGCTGCTCTTCCACTCAGGATGGAGCAGATCAGCCCCAGCACAGATGGATCCCTGCAGACTGCCCGATCCAGCCAGGGGGATGGACAAATAGCTTCCCTAAACAGCTTCATAACAAAGTGAAAGAAAATCCATGTTCCCAGAACAGCTTTTCAGCCTCAGGGATGGATGCTGAAGGACTCGTGGTGCTGCCAATGAGCAGCCCCACAGTTTCTAAAAATGACAGATGATAATGTTCTGTTACCAAAAGTATTGCAGGGAATTTGGTGTGATTCTGGATCAGGCCTCAGTTGGACAGATAGGGGTGAATTGATCACTGAACTCAGAATTAATGGTTGCTTAAATGCCCTAATTGCATTTGTTCTGAGCAGAATGGGATCCTAAATTGATAATATCTATGCAAGGCACTTGAAAGTGGTCAATTTTCCTAAGTTGGGAACAATTACAAACAAGAAGCGATTGGAGGAAAAAACAAGAAAAAATAATGTGTGTTCTAAATAAGGGTTGCTTAAGAAAACTTTGATAGATGCTGTCTCCTCCACAGCATGCACACAGTTCTGCAGTTATCAAAGATATTCTTAGCTAAGAATCTATCATTGTGAAGGAAGAGAAAATCAGAAATAATAACAGCAATAAAAACCCAAACAGGAAAAAAAGGGATTTGGTAACAAAAGCAATGAATTAACTGTTACATAATGCAGAGGCTAATCTGGAAGAGCAGTCAATGAAAATGATGTTTGGTGGCATTAAGGACTGTTAGGGAGTGTGCATGTGTGTGTTTATATGCATGTATGCCAGGAAGAAAATAAATGCTGCATGTTGGTTTTAGATGAAGCTGGTAAAGACTCTGCTCTGATACTGAAAAAAAAAAAAAAGTGTCCTGCCAAAGATTTGTTTCTCTGGAGAAAAGCAGCCTGGTGGGTCCATACCCTAGTGAGGGGATGGAGAGATGCTTGCTCCAGCAGTAAGCAGGCAGCACATTAAATGGCAACAGGTAAATTGAAATGTTTGTACATGTCTAGGACTAGAAAAACTACACTGAATGTAGTACACAGTAGCTGGGTGTTGGGGAAGGGTGTACCCAGAGAAGCTGCCCCATCCCTGGAAGTGTCCAAGGCCAGGTTGGACACTTGGGGGAACCTGGGGTAGTGGAAGCTGTCACTGCCCATGGCAGGGGGTTGTAACTGGATGGGTTTAAGGTCCTTTCCAACCCAGGCCATCCTATGGATGATTCTATTCTATTCATGATTCTATGAAGTTAATCCAACAAAATGAGATGGCATTTGTTTAGGTGAGATGATAGATGGCAAAGAGGGGGAACTCCCAGCACTGGGGTTTAGTAAAAGATGGAAGAGAGGCTGCAGACCCCTTTTTTGTCAGAGGAACACCAGACTCCCTGTGGGACCTCCAAGAACCTGCTCGCTCACATCAGCTGCTGAGGATGCAGTTTTCATACACTAAATGTTACTGAAATTAGGACAAGTCAGATGCTGTGAGTGGTCAGGTCTGCTTGGGGAGCTGATTTTGTGTCAGCAGTGGGCTCTCAGAAAGAAAAGTGCAAATTCATACACTCAGAAACCCCCGTGGGCAGAGGAAAGATGATGTTTTGGAGGACAGTGACTCATTTGAAAGTTCCCATGAAGGAAGATGGAGAGAGAGCACAGTGCTCATCCAGAACCACCAATCTTACCTTCTGCCAAAACCTGAAATGCCAGGAATGATGACTCCCATATTCCAGGCTGGGATTTCCCAGGCAGAAGTGCCTACACTGGGCAGGGAATCAAAAACCTCGGTGGCACATGGAGATTTCTTTAGTGTGAGTGAGAGGTGAGCAATCCCTGCACAGGAGATGAGTGCACAGTGTCCTCTTGGGACTTCCAGAGGCTCTGGTGGCTGTGCTGGCCGGGCTGGTACTCAACTCTGCCTCCTGGCCCAGCAGCCAGAAAGTTGCTGAGGAGCTCAGAGGATGAACTGTGGGGTAGGAAACCAGACCCCTATGGAGGTTTCAGCTGAATGTACATCCAGGAGGAGGTTACAAGGAAAACTGGTCACAGCCTGGGGGAAAGGAAAACTCCCAGGAGAACACTCTTGAAGTCACAGGGGTTTTCTGTGTAGGAGGAGTTGCAGTGGTTGCAGGGTGACCCCAGACAGGTCCTGGGATTGGAGTTGTTTCACCTGTGAGTTCATGAGCCTCAGCCTGAGGTGTTTGGTGTAGCTCTCTGCCTACACCTGTGACAGCCCAGCTGGGCGCTGAAATTCCAGGTGTGAACTTTCTGACCACACCTTACCTCCAAGGACAGACATCAGCCAGGACAAGAACCCATCTTAAGTGTGAGAGAAATGCAGACAAAGGCTCTCAAGGCCCAGCCCTTGTTCTTCAGAGGGGCTGTTATCCCCCTCCACATCCCCCTGCCCACACCTGTGTGCAGCAAGGCCCTCATTCAGATTTCTCCTAATTATGGCTTCCATCAAAGTGGCTTGTGCTGAAAGTTAGTGACCCTCAGCTGGGAAATCCAAGGGATTTCCTGAGAAAAACAGCTGAGCATGGACACATGCTCATTCCTGGGTACAAAAGAACATTAATGGTGGTTTCATAATAAAAACTGAGCAGGCTGAGGAGCACCCAGGAGTGTCCTTGTGCACCACACCAAGCATCAAGAGCTGGAAAACTCTTTGCAAGGGGGATTCAGCACTTCAAGCAAAGGCATTAAGCAGCAGTCCAGGCACTATTTAAATGGTGAGGGAAGTCAATAAACCCTGTGGGGCTGCAGGGTAAGTGGTCCTGTCTTCTCCACTCTGAGCAAAGGGGGAGCAGAGTCTGTGGAGCTGCCAGCCTTGGAGCTTGGGTTTGGTGCATCCCATGGGGCCACAGGAACATGAACCCTCTCACCCATGTGCTCCTGTCATTTTTCCAGGTGTCCCCCCGTGCTGAGAGCCTAGCTGGGGCATTCCCATGGTCTGGATGGTGCAGGTGTTTGCAGTTCCCTGCTGCCTGGCAGGCTCACAGAGGGCTGCCTTGACTTGTGTGGGGGCTTGAGGGGCAGCTCCCTGATGCTGGTGTGGAGGAAAGGTGTCCTTGCCTCAGGATGCTCCCTCTTCCTCAGAGAACTCGTGTCACAAGTGGCAAAAAACCCAGACAGTTCAGCAGCACGCACAGAGCTGCTGTGGTTTAGGAGTTTTCTTAATTGGAAGAAAATATTATGACATATTGGAGGCACCTGACAGAGATGTAGCAGGAGAAATCTCTGTGCACTGCTGCTGTTAGGAATGGCCAATCAATGACTGGGACAGGCTCACTACCCTGCCAAGGGGAGGAGAGGAGGTTTCTCCCTGGATCCAGCTGTTGATATGCTCATTCCCAGGAGCAGAATGATTGATAACACAGTTATTTGGAACCCACTAGTGGATGTATTCTTAGAAACTAGAACCTCGTTTTCTCATGCTGCAAAATGTCATTTCCTAGGACTGGCTGCGCAGAAATTGGATTTTGTTCCTTGCCTTCAGAACTGAACAGCACAACAGACTGATAAATATTGATTGTGCTTTTATATTTTAATTTTTTAATTTTTTTTTGTTAAAGCACCCTAACCTGATAATTGTTTGATTACAGATACAGTAGAGTTGATCAGAAAGAGCAGCAGGACACACTTTTATGATGGTGTTAATCGAATCTCTTTGATGAAAAGACGCTGTAGGAGGTTAAAAGCCCCACACCTGGATTTGCCCAGCTTCTTGACTGTGGCCACAAGATCCATTTTTGTGTCTCTCCAGCACAGTAACCTTCATTCACACTCCCATTTGTTGGAAAAGTCCTGAGTATAGCTGCAGGGTGGCTCATTACATGGTTCATTACCGATGCTATCCCTGGCAAACAACCCTGTCCGTGTGCTGTGCTGGGGGTATCCCTGCTGGAGGCATCTCTGGCCATGTTCTGCTGAGCTGCTCCAGGACATTATTGCACCTGGGATGCATGGCTGTACGTTCTAATGGTGCTTTTAATTTGGGATGTGAGGGATTTGGCTGCTCATTCAGTGATGTGTGTCTCCTGGGGGAAGTTTTCCAGGAGACAGAGGTCTAGGGAGAGGTTTGATCCTTGGAATCAGGAACATGCATCTGGGGTGGACACCAAACCCTTCTTCCTCACTCAGGGGCTTGGAGCAACCTGGTCTGGGGGAAGGTGGCCCTGCCCATGGCCTGGGTTGGTCTGTCAGGAGCCTCCCAACCCTTCTGTGGTTCTGTGAGCCCAGATCCCTGTGCAGCAGTCAGGGAGCACGTCCTGGCTCCTGTGTGTCACCAAGACACGGGTGATGCTGCACAGAGGTGTGCCAGCTCTGGGTGAAGGCTCCTTGTAGCTGCCACTGTCCCGGCTGGCCCAGGCTGAGGGACCACTGACAACGGGGCAACTTGACCCAGAGAGCACCCACCACCCCTCAGCTGTGCACCCACAGAAACCCCCATGGTATTGCAGCCACCAAAAGGCCAAGGGACAGGGTTTGCCCTAAACCACTGCTCTGTTTGTCTGGTAAAAGGGCCCTAAAGCAGAAAAAGGGCTCTAAAGCAGGAAAGCCTTGTGTCCCTGTGCCTCTCCACCCCACACTGCATCCCCAGCCCTCATGGTGAGCCAGGTTCCTGGGTTAGGAACGAATCCATTGCCTTTGCATGCAGGAGCTGTCAGGATGGAGATGTGCCAGTGGTGGTGAGCAGGCACCAGGTCCAGCCCACGGTGCTGGGGGAGGCTCTGGAGCCGGCTTGGCAGCACATGGGCATCAGTGATGGAGCCTGGGATGGGATGGGATGGGATGGGATGGGATGGGATGGAGCTGCAGCAGGTGGGAGTGTCCAGAGGCACGGAGCAGCCCAACCTGCAGTGCTGGGGTCTGCACCAAGGTGGGTCCTTGAGGCATTTCCAGTGCTGCACGCCTGCGTTCGGAAGCGCATCAGTTGTTAAAGACACTGAGAGCATTTGGCAGGATTTCAACCCAAAACTTCAAGCCAGTGTCAGTTCGCAGGGTGACGATTTGCTGGCAGGAAGCAGAACAATCCCTCAGCGCTCTGCAGGTGCCCGTGGGGGGACAAGCCCCAGCCCTCCGGGGACATCCCTGGCAGCAACTCACTGTCTGCTCCTTCCAGGGGCTCTGCCGGGGGCTTCGGCAGCCAGAGCTTTATTCCATCCTTTCCCTGGTCCATTCAGCATGCCTCCTGCCTCCTCCCCCTCTCCCGTCCCTCCCACCCTGCCTGCTGGATCCCCAGCAGTCTCTTGACACCTTGGGGGAAGGCTGGGAGGTGTAACCATCGCCAGCGAGCGAGGGAGAGCAGCAGAGAAGGGAGAAGGAAGCCAATAACAGGGAGGTCTAGGAAGGTGGTGGAGGGGGAGGGACGGGGCCACTCCTCCATCGGTGGGACTGCAGATTATTTTGCATGGATTGTTGAAGAGAAAAGGGAGCTGCATTTGTGAAGGGACCAAAAAATAAACAGCTCATTGCTCGGGTAAGTGCCAATGCGAGCTCCCCGCCTCTCATTGTCATACTGTACATCGATCCCCCCTCCCGTTTTGCTTAGTTATGCTGGCTTTGATTCTTATTAGGATTATTTGATGCATCAGCTGTATGCTTCAGCTGCTGGAGACTGAGCCTCCCCGGTACGTGTGTGTGTGTGTGTGTGTGTGTGTGTGTGTGTGTGTGTGGGAAGATGCCCATTCTCTGGATGTACATTGACACATTTTTCCAGCTCCCAGTGTGGTGTCTGGTTCTCAGCACTACCCCAAAGCGTGCCGTACACACACACACACACTCACACACACACTCACACACACACACACAATCCGTGTTTGCTGCTCCTGCCTCTAAAATCCACTCACACGCGCAATTATCGAAGCTGAAAATTAAAGGAGGGGGGCTCTTAAATCACAGTGCTCGGTGGTTGAGGGGTTACTTCTCTTTATCCTGAGCCTGACACGTTCAGTATTATGTTTTATAGCAAAGCTACATTTAAAGATCAATTCGGCAGTGGTTATTGCATCCAAATTACATGGTTGTCATGGAGATGGTACGGAGAAGCTGAAGTGATATGACTGCATCTGGACTGGAGTGGGGCTTCGCTGCCGAGTGAGATCCTGCCTTGCCTCCTGGGTCTTTTTGTCTCTGCTGGGTTACAATTTCTTTTAATCTTGAATGAAGCAGTGCTGTATTAGAGGATTTAGAGGTCGAGCTGCTGGGAAGGGTGTGTGTTACCCCCACTCAGCACTGGGTTATTACCATAATTGTTCTATTAACGGCTGAGTCTCCCTGAATTTCTTCCACAAGTCTGGCAAGGAGGAAGGCGTGAGAAGGACGGATAGTTTCCTGAACCCAGCTAGGGCTGGGAGTACTTTCTAAAAGGATACCTGCCATGTCCACACCTCCCTGCTGGCTCCCACACCTTGGGGGACAAAAGGGAAAGGATGCTCTGATTTTAGCCATGTTTATCTTCCATTTTGCTGCCTCAACTTTGAGGATTCAAGGAGCCGGTCACCTGCTTGTCACCGTGTCAGGGGAATGGCTTTTTTATTTTATTATTTTTATTATTATATTTGTTTGCTTTGCAACTGGTAATGTGGATGTGTTGGCAGTTGGGAAAGAAAAATCCATAATTTATGAGAATGAAATTTTCCTGCCTAAGGCTAGCTAGAATACAAAGAGTATATCTGTGGGAAGGGCATGTTATATGTTACAGATGTGTATTTCTCTAGTGGCTGGGAGTAAATCACACTATTGTGCTCATCTTCATTATTTTGGGTGTTAGGCTGGCTTTAGTCAATATTTAATCTAAGCTCATTGTGTGCTCACACAATAAACGTGCAATTTGGAGCCTAACTTTACATCTCTGAAATGCTTTGGGAATGCATGTGGCATTGTCTCCATAAATGCAATTTCACCCTTTTCTGTGAGACCAAGCCTATTGTGGGCATGTAAATATAGTAAAAGGCACTGGTGGAAGCCAGCCCATCAGAATGGCAGTGTTTCTCTAATTGTATCACTAAACATAAGACAGAATTAATTACTAGGATAAACAGAGCTTTGTAGCTCTTGGATCAGGATAATATTTGCATGGAGTTCCAGGCCTGCATTATAGTAGCTGGCATTATGGCTTAAATTCCCCCCATGCCAGTAGATAATGCTTTTAGCCAGGAGTGGAGCATATTATCATTAGATATTTTTGCATTAAAAATATGTTTAAACCCCATGTCCTTGTCAAATTGTCCATTGCAACTGTTCCAAAGTCTGTGATTCAACTAGGATTTTCCTTAATGTGATTTCTCCCGTACAAGTCCAAGCAAACAATGGATAAAGTCTGAAAGTGGGTGGCCGAGTCCAGAGGGGAAGTCAGAGAGATGGCTGATCCACAAAATGGATGGTTCTCATCCTGTGCCTCTTCTCCCCCTAAAAGTTAGGCACAAGTGGAGTTGAAGTGGGTATTTTTCCCTGGAGATCCCTTTGGGGGTGTGAGGCTGGAAGCCAAGTGGTTCTGCATGAACATCGAGTTCCCTGCTGTCTCAGCACCTTATCACTCTTCAGCCCACCCTAGGACGTGGCTGGATTATTCTCTGGGGAAACTGAGGCTTGGCGTGGTTAAGTGACTTTGCCAAGGTGACAATGGGCAGGGGACACAGGAGCTGGGCCAGGAAGGAGCTCTGTGTGACCACCAGGCCTGTTCAGTGTCCTGCTTGCACTGGGAGGTGGTGATGGGGAGCTGTAACTCCAGCTCATGGACAGCAGGTGGATGGGGTGAGGATGTGTTTGCTGAGGCCACTCATGAGAACTCCCCAGAGGGTGCCAAGGGGAGTCAAGCAGTTTCAGACCAGTTTCTGAGGTGCCCAAGATGAGGACTTGCTTTTCTGACCTCAGGGTGTCCTCCTTGCGTGGCCCATCACGTGGCTCTTCACGTGAAGTGCCCAAAGGTGTCCTGGCTTTCTGCTCTCCCAACTGGTGCTGCTCACCCCTCAAGTCCCTGCTGGAATACCCTGAGTTGCTCTTCTGGACTTCAACCCACAGTACATCACTTCTCTCCCTCCCATCACCCAACACCTTTTTGTCTTCCTCCTCCTTGGGTTTTCCCACCAATGGAGTTCCCTCCATCCAGCAGTGCCACAAGCTTCCATGCCATGGGTCTGTGTGTCCTGAGGCACACGGTGCTGGCCATGTCAGGCCACCGTGGCAAAGTGACTGAAACCAAATGTCCCCTCAGAAATCTGAAGTTGCCCCATGTGGTGTCCGTGGGTCGTGGTTCTTATTGCCAGAGGGAAATGGAATTCCCTGCTCAGGTCACACACAGGCATGTGTGTGTGGCCCTGCTGACTCACACAGGCTGGTGGAGTTGCCAGAAGGATGTTCCCTGGGCTGGGAGGGAGCTGTGGCTACTGCCAGCAAAGTGCTGGCTCTGGGCACAGCAATTCCTGCTGAGGGAAAAGCTTCCTTGGAGGTTGTGTGTGAGCAGTCCCTGGAGTGGGTGATCTCCTGGTGGAAGTGGCCACATCCCTTGGAGGTTGTGTGTGAGCAGTCCCTGGAGTGGGTGATCTCCTGGTGGAAGTGGCCACATCCCTTGGAGGTTGTGTGTGAGCAGTCCCTGGAGTGGGTGATCTCCTGGTGGAAGTGGCCACATCCCTTGTGGATGCTGCTTGCTCTGCTACCTGACAGTCTCTGCTGTGGACACACCCCTTGGACAGATCTGCTGGAGGTGCAAACATCCTCCTTGCCCTTTTGGCAGGGAAATGCCATTCCCAGGGATGTGCTGGGACAGGATCCATGGGAGGCTCTGTGCATCCAGGCTCTCAGTGGCTGGATGGAGCCATAGGAGTGCTACAGGGATAGATTCTGCACAGAAGGCTCATGGTACTTCCCTGTGGGGGTTACAGTGTGAGAGGAACAGGGTCAGTTCTGGCTCCCTCCCTGTCTCCTGTGACCCAGGAGAGCTGACTGGCAGGCTGGGCTATGGGGGAGAGGCACCTGTCCAAGCTGGACAGTAACCACCTCTCCCTTTGTCCTCACTGCTGTCCCTTTGTGTTCCTGCAGGAGCTCCAGGAGAGGCTGAGATGCTCAGGGAGGTCCTTCCCTGCAGTCCATAGCCCAGCTGTCCTGGCCTGGGCAGCACCTAGCCCTGCTCAGCTCCCAGGTGGGGACTGGTGATTCCTTTAGAGCAAATTCTCCCCATCACTGCATCAGGCCCAGTGCTCCCTCACTTGCAGCAGGCAGGGTGAGAGAGAATAAGGAGCTGCAGGCAGCCTCAGCAGAGATTCTGCAGCTGAGCCCAAGCCCCTTCTTGTGCTCTCCATGCTTCTTCTGGGCTCTGGGGCTCAGCCTGGCACAGTGACAATGATTTGTCACTCCACTCCTTCATCCACCTCCTTCTCATCACCTCACATAGTCCCCTTATGCTTTCTCAGCTCTGTGGTTTTGAAGGGCCTGGCTGTGGCTGTGGCTGTGGCTGTGGCTGTGGCTGTGGCTGTGGCAGAGGCAGGGCTGGCAGGTGGCACAGGCTGTCTGCTCTCAGGTTGTTTGAAGGAACTGTCCCCACATCCCCAGGTCCTGGCCAGGAGTGGTGCTTGCACTGGGTCCCAAAAGAGGAGAGCACACCTGAAGGGATCCTCTCAGCACCACTCTGAGGGGTGCCACAGGAGCTGCTCAGGATGTCACCTCTGTGGTGCCACCAGCCTTGCCTCATCTTCTGCTATGTCCTCTTCTTCTCTGAGCCATCCTGGATGGCTCCCAGCAAAGGTGGTGCTGGTGGGGTGCCCTGGCACTGGTGGCTGCTGTGAGACACATCAGGGCCAGAGAAGGGGCAACGCTTCCTCCCAAGCAGGGTGAGCCCAGGATTCATCCCAGGATTTTCTGTCTTACTCTACAGCATGGGACATGGTTCCAGGGATAATCTCCCAAAGCCCCAGTCTGGCAGAATCTTTGTGCACTGGTTTTGTGTCTCCTGCTCTCCAGCTCTGACACCTCCACTCTGCAGAGGCCCCAGTGTCTCTGGGAGCTTTCCATGTGTTGTGACTGTGGCAGGGACCATGCTGGGCTCAGGGCTGCTCTGGGACCTTCTGGATGAAGTGTTTCCTGGGCTGGGGGTTCACAGCTGGATTTGGTGTCTTGTGTGGTCACTGCCCATCCTTGTCTCCCCTCCAGGCGATGCAGCTGAGCTCCTCCTGTCTCTGTGGCCTTTCTGTGGCTCTGGGATGGAGAACCCAATTCCCCCTCATAACACAAAACCTAGAAGAGCAAATCCCAGTGATGTCCCCTTCCTGGGGGTTACAGCACGTGCCTCTGGGCTCTCCTGAGCAGCATCAAGCAGGAAAACTGACATCAGACCCCAGTGACTGAAACCCTCCCGGTTCACCAGCCGTACTGAAAAGCCCAGGGAAGATGATGTGAGCTCAGCCTCCTCTCTGCCTTCTCCTCCCCCATGTGCAGTTGTCTCTGTATTATTTTCTTGATATGGGAAAACAAATTTGACCCAAATATCTTTTTCTTTTAAATATTTTAAAAAATTTAAGATAGTAGGGAAATGCTGTGATACCAAACTAAACAGAAGGGTTGCAATTTTTTTTTGTTTTCTGTAATTACTTACATGCTCCAAAGTCAAGGCATAAAGCTCAGTTCTTGCAAATTATTATTTTTTTTTTTTTTTTAATCCAGCTCTTCAGTGATTTCAGCACAAGTGCACCACAACTCTAGGTAAGGTTTAGCTGACCTATAATCGTAATTTTCAGCAAGTGAACAATTTTTTCCAAAAAATTTCACACAGTTCTGGGCAAAAGGCTCATAAAGGTGGAGAGGGAGTTCCCTGTGGTACCTTCCAGCCTTCCTCCAGCACCTGATCCAGAACTGGGTGGTCTGAGGCCAGCTCAGGGAAACATCCAGGACCTGTTGACTGCATCCTCCTCCCCAGCAGGACACTCACAGAGGGCTCTGCCCACTCTGTGCACGGCCTCTTGCTGTTGGCTGCTGGTGGGCACAGGAGGAGAGGATGGCCCTGGTCTAGCAGAAGGTGACCCTGCCCATGGCAGGGGTTTGGAATGAGGTGATCTTTAGGGTCCTTTCCAACCAAACCATTTGGGGATCTTGTGGCACCTTCTCCAGTTCACCCACAGCCTCTCCCCACTGCATGTCCTAAAGCAGCATCTCCTCCCCACACACCCTGGCAGATCAAGGAGAGTTTGGACAGCACTCTCAGGCTCAGGGTGGGATTGCTGAGCTGTCCTGTGCAGGGCCAGGAGCTGGACTAAATGATCCTTGTGAGTCCCTTCCAAGTCTGAGTATTCCATGGAAGACAGAGCTGGCAGCCTTGGATGAGTCCTGCCCTCGCTGTGACACGAGGCACCGCTCCCAACGCTGAGCTCACCTTGTGTGGGGCTCTGCTCCTTCCCAGCTTCTGCACATTTGCTCCTCACACAGGCACTGGTAGCAGGCTGTGGGAGTGGATGGAGGTGAACTGGGACCCTGGAGCTTTGGCACTTCCTAGGAACAAAAGCAAGCAGGCTGTGGATGTAGCCTGCCCAAGCAGGACACAGGCACGGGGGGAACAGAAGGGGTTTCTGGCCAGAAGGTGATACATGACACACGGGGATTCTGCTAAATTAAAAATATATATTTGTCTTTACTGGTACAACAGAAGCTAGGGGAGCAGGCAAGAGGAAAGTGAGAAAGCTTTATTTAATTAGATTATAAGGCCCCAAAGGCTTCAGAGTCATAAAAAAAATGAATTGATTTTTGTAATTGAGGATGGGGTTTCTGCCAAGTGCTGCCTTAATGAGTATTTAGGTTTTGCCTCCTAAGTTAGCAGCACCAGGCAAGGGCAGCTATTGAAGCCACTCCTCACCAGAGTCCTGAGCTTGTTAAGAGGAGCTGCCTGCCTGCAGCTGGGAGTGTTAACCTGCCTTTCCAGGAAAGGGCACCCTGTGTCCTTCCAAGGCAGTTTATCCTGATCTCTTGGTATTCTCTCAACGTGAAAGCCCTCCCTCTTCCCCAGAACCCAGGAGGGAGCTTTCTCCATGCACGGGTGTGGAAACTGAGGCAGCAGATAATCACAGCGTTGTTTTTCCTCACAGAAGGTGAGAGAATTAATTTGCTGCAGAATTTGAGGCAGTTTCCTTTGGTTCCTAGGGGCTGCTGGGACAGGTGTGGCACTGGAGCCCATCCTGTGCCTCTCCTGCCTGGGAAGGTGCATCTCATGTGGGTGATCCTTCAAGCAGAGGACCTGAGCATGGTGAAAGGGTGTTTGGTGCTGGGACCTGCCTCTGCAGGAGCCACAGGACACCAGGAGGGCATTATCCCTCATCCCAAACCATAAGACTGTCTGGAAAGAGCAAGAGATTTTTATCCCAGACTTTTGGACCTACCTCCTTTTGCCCCTATGGGCTTCCTCCAGAATCTTTTCATTTTTGCATGCAAGAATGGGGAGAGTTCAGTTTCCAGAGGTGGCTTCAGGATTCCCTGTGTGTCCCTGCTGTGAGAGCTGGGATAAGTCCAAGAGGAGGTGATTCCAAAATGCCTGGTGGGAATGTTGATCCAGAGCTGTCTGGGGACCAGGAGCAGTGTAACAAGCCCAGGTGAAAGGCAGGAGGTGTGGATGTGCAGGGTCACAGCAGGATCACAGCTTGATAGCAACACCTAAAATGCAGATATTACTATTACTGCCATCAGGACAAGGGAGCAGAAAACCGGCCACAAAATTCCAGCAGCTCCTGGTAGATGTAGGGAATTGTCCTGTAGCAGAAGCCTGTGCTTTATGAGCTGGATATTTTCTGAAAGCAGAAGAGCAGAAATCCACTGCTCTCCAGATAACAGCAAACTGCAAGGAGTGCACCTTGGGTCCTCAGGGACCCTGGGGACACTGTCCCTTCCATTCTGCACATGGTAACAAGCAGAGATCCCCAGTGTCAGGCACACAACTGAGGTTTGCACACTTGTCTCAGGCTGTGTCCCCTGCAGCAAACCCGCCTGCCACTCCTGGTGTGCCACTGTGTCATTGGGTCACCGTCTGAACCAGGCTGAGCAGCGCTCAGCTCCTCAGCCTCTTTCATCTTTACAGCACACTTATTGCTGGCAGGCCCCTCTGGCCTCTCTGTGCTTCAGTAAAGCCTCAGTCCAGCACGTAATTCATCATTTCCCAAAGTCATTGTCTGATGCCCAAATGTAATGATGTCTATGGAGCCCTGGGAACAACAAAAAGTCTGCTAAGGGGCACAATGACCCTGTTGCAGGCTGGTGCAGCAGCTCTGCTCTACCCTTGCCACAAAATTTAGTGCATGGCATCTTGGAGGTCGGGAGAGCCTTTTGGTCCCAGAGCAGGTGTGATGAAAACACTGCCCTGGTGCAATTACATCATCCTGATGTGCTTTTTGCTCTTTCTGTAAATCCCCTGATGAGAAGGAGCATCCTTGTCCCTGTAAAGCACCTTTACATCAGTGCAGGAGTGTGCCTGTTGGAGTCCTTCCTCAGGGAAATCCCTCTCCTCTCACTGTGGTTATCCAGCACATCCATTAAGGGCAGATCCAGCCCCTGCACAGGAACTGCAAAATGGCTCCAGCAGGGTTTCACTTGCACTTTCTGGGCAACTTGTTCTGTTTTCAAAACAAGTCAGCTTCAACATTTCAGGCTGCTCAGGGGCATTCTGGCATAGGGAGGCCAGATCTGGCCGTGTCACAGGAAGATGTTCACGTGGAAGCATTTGCAGCCCAAATGTGTTTGGCAGGGCTGGGCAGGAGCCCCGTGTTTCTCATGTGGGTGTTTGCAGCAGAAGCATCAGAGCTGGGGCTGTCCTGGGCTGGGGGCAGAGAGAACTCTTCTGCTTTAACAAAAACTTCTGATGCAGATCAGACACAGCCTTTCTGCTGACTCTGAACCCTGGGGGCTGAGCTCAGCTGGAGATGTCTACATTTGGGTGAGCTGAGTCTCACTCAAAGTGCTTTTCCATGTATTCAAGCAAGTTCTGGTATATCCAAGTTCTGAGCAGCATCTCCTGTGCCATGTTAAAGATAATGATAACACATCCTAATGGATCAGCAAAATCCTGCTTTTCCTTCAGTGATTCCATCCTGGTCTGTAAGTTCTGAGAATAAACATGCAATTATATTTTCTGCCATTTCTACACCCTGCTGGCTGCAGCCTGGGAGCCTGAGCAGACAGCACATCACTACACAGGTGTGATGGAGCCACCAAAAATGTAGCTGTGCCCCAGACCATTTTTCCTTGAGTGAAAGATGCTGGAGAAAAGGGACAGTGCTACCTGCAAAAGAGACACCCTTTCCAGAGAACAGAATGAGTGGGCATCCTCCAGCATGGAAAAATGATGAACTGTTGGTGCCTCCTTGGTTTTCTGCAGCTGACAGGCAGTTTTCAGAAGGTCAGTGATCATCTGTTTGCCTTTGAAAGATTTACGTAGCCCACACTTCTTTTGTAGGAATGTTTTCTGCAGTTTTGAAAGGAAAAGTGGAAATTTTGGGCTAAACCACATTAAAAATGGCCTGCTGAGATGGGCTTATAGGCAGAGTATTCACTAGGAAAAGGGCTGATGTTCACATCCTAGTCTGAGAGGGGGTGATTTTCCTACAGCATTGTGCTGTCTGTTGCTCTGTAGTGCCCTCCTCTCTCCACTTTGCCTCTCAAATATCTTGATTTGGTCCTGGTGACGTATTAAAGTCCCTTCATATTAGATCTCATGCTCTCAGGCTGTTCCTTGCAGGTCCTCTGGGCAGACAGCTTTATGCCCAAGTGGAGCTGCTGACTTTAGTGGAATTGCCACGTTTCGTGCCCTAACACCCTCTAATTTCAGGCAGGGAACTTTCAGCCCCGTTGGCTGTCAGCAAATCTTGGCTGAGTCTGTGTTTTCAAGCCAAATAAATGCATCTCAGTCTGATTTGGGCGAGGGAAGCTGTTCTTCCTTTCCTTCAGTGAGATGAAAATAGAAAGTCCCCACTGGTGTGACAGTTCCCCAGCTGTTCCCCTCACAGATGGATGCCTCGCCTTAGGTCCAAAGTGGACACTGCTTGATGCCATGTTGTGCTTTGCTTGCTGAAATCAGTCAGAGCAATTAGTCCTGTCTGGACTCTCCTACAGCCTTTTCTGGACTCAAACACCATCAGCAGTCAAGGTTTCTGCTACTATCCATGGCTGCCTTGAACCAGTGCTCCTGGTTTGCAGGAATTGCAAGGCTGACCTGGTGGCACTCAGGAACATCCCTGAGTCTTGAAGCAGGTGTTCATCTCAGGGATGTGGGGACCATTATGATGTGCACAGAGCTGTTTTGGCAAGCAGAAATCCTGCTTAACTGATGGGCAGGGAGAGCCCTTTGGAGAGCAGGGCTGAGTCTCTGCTGGGCAAAACAAGGACCATTCCTCTCTGCCAAAGGAGCCTGGTCACCCTCCTCACAGAGACTGAAGTTATTCCTTTTTACCTGGGGATAGTTCAGGGTGGAAATGCAGACCTTTTGAGATGTCTGTAGATGTATATAATGACATCCACAATGCTTGCTGTTCCCTTTCTCAAAGGAGGATCCCCTCCTTCATCCTCCAGCTTCCAGAGCAGCTGTCTCATTCACACCAATGCCAGCAGGTTGTTCCTGGTGGTTCCCTGTGGATGAAGGAGCGCTGTGTGGAGAGAATGGGAGATTTCACACTCTCACTGATGAGTGAGGAGCTGTCTGGTGTTGCAGGTTGCTGCACATCAGCGTTGGATGGCTCCAAACCAGCTTTCTCTGATGTCAGCACCCACAAAAGTCTGTCTGCTGTTGTCCCCCTCTCCTGACAGGTTTGGGAGGTGCTCAAGAAGATCTTGCTCCCTGCTCTCTGGGTCACACTGAGCTCCCAAGGAGCCCAAAGCCATCTCTACCCATTCTGGGCATCTGGACTCCCAGTTCTACTGGTCCTCACATCCCTTGGGCTGGAGACCATCTGTCTGCACACATTGTCTACCAGCTCCTGTGGTCAGAGGATCTCTGTAAAGGTCTGATGCACCACTGGTCCTCATCTCCGAGGTTTATGGATGTATTGGAGGGTGAAGAGAGTTTGTCTCCCTTCCAAAACTCCATTTCATTCTGCAGTACTGGTCTCCATCCCTCTGGATGTTTCTCCCAGGGGACAAGCAGGATGGGCTCGCCTGCTGCCTCCTGAAATCTTGCAGCGAGGCGTTGCATGGGTTTAGTGTAGACAGACAGCATGGCAGGAATTTCCTTTTCTGGGGTCTGAGTCAGCTGCCAGCCCTGTTTTATTATTTTGGGTACTGGGAGAATGTGGGGAAGGAGGATCAGGCAAAGGGAGGGGAAAAAGAGGGGAAGAAGCTGTTTCCATTTATGGGTTATGAGAAGCAGTTGCAACTCTTGTGGATTTTTATGGAAGGTAACCCTGGCTGTGGGGAAAGCTGGGTTTTAATGAATTCAATTACGATGCTGCACAGAACTGAATGGAAAAGCCCCATAAACAGCCTGGCTTTATATTAAAAAAACCCAAACCTATGGACTATAAACTCCCCCTCCAGAGAAGGTGAGCACCAGAGCAGATAGGCTCAGGTGAGGATGGAGCCAGCTCTGAGCCTAAACCCCCTGAAAACTCTTGTCTTGAGTTGGACTCAACCCAACACGGACTGATTCCAAGCTGTTTGTCCTGCACTAAGGCAAGGCTGGAGCACTGGGACTCACCTGTTACCCAGAGCAGGCATCCTTCTCTCAAGCTTTTCTCTGAGCTCTGGGAGCTGCCTGAAGGTGGGGTGCCAGGGCCCTTTTTTCCATCTTTTCTCCCATGCCAAGAAAGACCTGGCTGGGATCCTTTGGTGTCCCTGTGATCCCTTTACAGCTGCAGGATTGAGATCCATGGGCTCATGGCCTTGGGCTCCTGCAGCAAACAACCACCTTGGCCAGGCCCAGTTGGAGAGCATTGTGTGGGAGAGGCAGGAACAGCATCCCTTCTCCTCCTTCCCCCAGGCTGCAGTAAAAATTTGCCCTCCTTTGCTGTTCCCTCTCTGGAGGCTCCTGGTTCCCAGGAGAATTCCTGTGAATTGCAGTGGGTTTCTGCAGGAATAATCTACAGGGAGCCCTGCAAGGTCTCCAGAGGAGGTCAGGGTTTGCTTCTGCAGGAGGGAGGATGTAAGGATCACACAGACTCCACTGACTGCAGCAGGATCTCTGTCCTCCCACAGTCCAGCTGAGAGGCACTGAAGGGGTTTGAAAGGAGCCTATTCCAGGAAGATTTGAGACCTGACATGCTGCCTGGAACACAGGGACATTCAGGTCCACGTTCATCCACATCCTGCACCTTCTGCCTCAAGCTCACACCTCTCCTGGGTGACCCATCAGCTCATTGTCCCTGTGCTTGGGCCCATTTTTTGTGGAGGCCTGAGTGACTCCTGACACATCAGCAAGATGTAAAGTGAGGGTGCAGGCACAGAACCACTGAACCACGGGCCAGGGGAGGTTGGAAGGGCCCACAGTGGCTCATCTGGTCCAACCTTCCTGCTCCAGCAGGGCCATCCCAGAGCACAGGAGCATGTCCACACAGCTCTGGACATCCCCACTGAGGACACTCCACAGCCTCTCTGCTCTCTGCTCAGGGCTGGGCACTGCCCAGGGCACAAGTTGTGCCTCCTCTGCAGAGGGAATTGCTGGGATCTGTCCCTGCCCGTGGCTCTGGTGCCATTGCTGGGCCTGGAGCAGAGCCTGGGCCTGCTCTGCCCCTCCTGCAGCCAGGGACAGCCAGGGACGGACAGGGATGGACAGGGATGGCCAGGGATGGCCAGGGACGGCCAGGGATGGCCAGGGACAGCCAGTGATGGCCAGGGATGGCCCGGGATGGCCCAGGGCTGAGGGTCCCTCTCAGCTGGGGCTCCTCTCCAAGCTGAGCAGCCCCAGCTCCCTCAGCCTTTCCTGGGCACGGAGATGCTCCAGGCCCTTCCTCAGCTCCACTGGCCCCACTCCAGGAGCTCCAGGTCCCTCCTGTCCTGAGAAGCCCAGAGCTGGACACAGGTTTTCACCCCTTTTCACAGGCTGGAGATGTTGATTCTGTTTCCCCTGTGAAGGGAGCAGCCAGGTTTGCATGGTGCACACCCAGGGCTGCAGGAAGGCTCAGTGCACAAACTGCTGCCTGGCCAAGGTGTCAGTACGAGGAAAGGAACGTGCAAAAAATACTAAATATATTCTTTTATCTTTCCCTGTTTTAATAGCTGCAAAAGAGTGCGAATAGGAAAGCTGTTAAGGATTTTAACACTCAGCTTTATTGTTTTCTATAAGCAAAAAACTGCTGTTGTTTCCCCAGGATGAAGTTTAGCAGGAGTCATTTGGATCTCAATGTGTCCTAATTGCTCTGGGGACTCTAATAAAAATTCAAAATAAGGAGCTGCAGGATTTGGTTTCAAAAAAATAAGTATGTTCCATGCACAGTGATTTCTGATTACCCAAAGGCTCTTTTTTTAGTATGTAGCTGGTTTATTTTAGTCTGTGGGATATGTTTTATCCACGGCCTCTTTTCCACATTGGAAGGGAAGGATGCAGGACCTGCAGTCTGCACTGGCAGAGATGGATGGAAACCACAGGGACAGCATATTGTCCATGAGCAATGACCATCAGTACTCCAGGGGCTCTGCAAAGTGTAACTCTGGTTTAGTGTGGTTTATTTCTGTTTTTAGTGTGTGGCTGAGGGCTCAGCCCAGCCCTGCCCCTCACAGCCTGGTCTGCAGCAGAAATGCTGCAGGTGCCTTAGAACTTGGTGTCATCAGGGAGGGACCCCTGTACAGAGCAGGGGGTGATGTACAGAGCAGTTTGGTGCTGCATGAATCTTTGGTGTGCCCACATCTTGAGTTCACTGTGCAATGCTGCTTTCCCTGTGTTCAGGCTGTCACACAGCGATAGAGTAAAAGAATTAGAGAAAATCCAGAAGAAGGTAGCCAAAATACTCAAGGGGGTGGAGAAGCTGAGAACAGGCTAAGAAGGCAGGGTCTACAATCTGGAGAGGAGAGGCTGAGAATGATATGATTCAGGTCTTCAAAATCATATAAAAGAACAAGCCCATGGGAGAAATAAATGCGGATTTTCACAAAGAGAATGGTAGAAGGTTTTTATTCCCAGCCATGTTGAAAAGGCAGAGGTCAAAGCAGAGACATAAGAAGGAAGAAATGTGCTTCAAAAAGAAGAACCATGGCTGTGATCTCTCCATGTCAATACAGGATTGTCTCCTCAAAGAGCCCTGACAGTGCCCATGTGGAGGCTACTGTGTGACACCTGCCTTTTATCAATTCACTGGTAAGTCAGGTCGTAAAAGCACATCCATCCCTGTCCTGCAGCCATGCTGTGGATGGGATCTACAGCCTGGACACCAGCTGGATGGGATCTACAGCCTGGACACCAGCTGGATGGGATCTACAGCCTGGACACCAGCTGGATGGG
>NC_031782.1:14968310-15025288 GCF_001522545.3 Parus major
CCAGCTGGATGGGATCTACAGCCTGGACACCAGCTGGATGGGATCTACAGCCTGGACACCAGCTGGATGGGATCTACAGCCTGGACACCAGCTGGCTGCTGGGCACATTCCATTCCTGCTCACAGGGGACAGGAACTCGGAGCACATGGCCCATCACAGCCAAAGATGTCACTATAGGCATTTAGCCCAAGAAGTTCAACATCTCTTCCAACCCAAACCATTCCATGATTCTGTCTTCACTAAGCTGGAGGGAATGGGATGCAGAGCAGCAAGAAAAAGCAAGGCTGCTGCAGGAAGCAGCCTAGCTCAGCGTGAACTTGAGGAAAAGCTCATGCTTGACTAAGCAGCAGGATTCTTCTCCAAGCCTTCCTGTGTCCCAGCAGCCAAGTGGTTACACAAAACTGAAGTGGGAGCCTTTCCAGTTCCTAACGCAGAGAAGAAAATTAAAAATAAATCATTTCCCACCAGCCATTCAGCTTCAACAAAAGCTGGGACACTTCCAGAGCCAGTCCCTGAAAGAGCTGCTGTGTGGTTTCCAACCCCTCACAAAATCAGGGCAAACTTTGCTGCATCTCTGCCCGGCCTCTTCGGGACCAGCCTGGCTTTTCTGGTCCTGCTGCAAATCCAGCATCATCCCAAAGCAGATGATGGGGCATTTCTGCTCTCCTTCCCTCCCAGCCAGCCCTGCCCTGTCTCCTCCTGCTCCAGGGGCTGTGCAGGACGTGGGGCAGAGCAGGGCTGGAGCAGGGAGTGAGTGGCTGTCCTGAACTGCAATCCTGTGGCACTGGAAACTCGCAGTGATGAGCTGGTGCTGCTGGAATTCTGATAAATGAAGGTGATAGCTGTTGGCTGAGTCTGGCCTGCAAAGCAGGGCAGAATGAGATGGCCACAGGGATGGGCTCCTGACTCCCTTCAGCCTCTGTCCCATCTCTCCCACCAAGCCCCAGCTCTGGGGAGGAGATGGAAAGGTCGTGGTTAGCCATGGGTCATGGATGCCTTGGCTTCCCTTAGCCTCTCCTACAGCAATAACAGGATCCTTCCAGCATGAATCCACATTCTTCTACCTACAGGGGCCCTACAGAGCTGGTCTGCTCCAAATCATGGAGCTCCTGCTTAACTGTCTACAACTCAGCAGGGCCCCATTTTGTGTTGTTGTGACCAGACCTGGCTGGATATGTGCCAGGACATCCCCTTTTCTTACCAGACCCATTTTTGTGTGCTAACCCCGCTTACATTTGCGGGAGACTGGGAACACTGGACATGCTCACCCTATTCCCAGGACCTAGGGAGGAGCACTCACTTTGAGAGGGTGCCTCTGAGCCTGCAAAAAGGGCAAAATTTATGAAAATCCACTTATGGGAACCCACATACCACTTTTCAGCCCTTACCTGCTTCAGAGCGCACTTTGCAAAGCAGAAACAGAAGGAAATGAGGAGGGACTTAGGGAATGCCAGCCTGCAGTCCAAGGCAGCCAGGCTGTGCAGTTTTGGGACAGTCAGAGGAGCCCCAGAAGGACCTCTGAACATTCCCCCCATCTCTTGGCCCAGTGCTGCAGTGTGTCCTCTCCCCACAGCTTGATTGAAGCTGTGGCAGCTTCAGAGGCTGAGCTGCACTTTTGTGCTTTCCAGAGCAAACAGAAAATGGTGTTGAGACTCTGGGTTTGGGCTTTGTCCAGGGCTGGTGACCTTTCAGCTGTCTGCTGGAGACAGATGTGGACATTTGCAGCCAGCTGTTCCACCACTGTTTGTCTTGCAGGTTTTCCAAGCTGTGGCATCCCAGCCTGTCTGCTCCTCCCTTTGCTCTTCCACCTTCCCCACACAGGTGGGGAGGCAGCAGGTCATGGGTGAGCTGTAGGGTGGGGGAGACCCCTGCAGCTGGTGTGGGATGAGCTGGGAGTGTGGCAGGAGTTGTCTGCATGACTCCAGAACATGAAGAGCTGCGATCAGAGCCACAGACTGTCACAAACCAATCCTCTGCTTCCTCTGGAGATCCTGGGAAGCCTCAGCCACCCATAACCTGTGTGTGCTTCAAGTGACTGTCGCTGCAAGCAAAAATCAAGCTGTTGGTGTCTTCTTGGGAGTTTCTTGTGGGTTGCTACACCCTCAGCTTGTCTGCAGACTTTGTGTGCACACAGCAGCCCCCAGGAGCAGGGATCCAGTGGAGACACACAAACCTCTTGGGTCAGGAGGCTGCAAGAGGCCTGGATTTCTCCTCCTGGCTGTGCTCAGCTCCCAGTTTTGTCACACTGGAAGCTGATGGGCTCCCCAGCTCAGCAATAGTCTGTGCACATATCCTGCCAATGGTGGTGCTTCTTCTCCAGCAGGAACACGGGCCAAGGAGGAACATGACTAAGGCTTTAACTATTGATTCCTCAGCTCTCCTTCCAGACCACAAACATTCCAGTGAGACTTCACAGAGGGTGAAACAGTAGTACAATGCTTAACAACTGTAGTAGTTTATATGTAATAAAAAATGGTGGGGTTTTTTTTGTTTTGTTTTGTTGGGTTTTTTTTAAAATATAAATAATGTAAGTTACTTAAAGTTAGGAGGGATGGCTGGGACATCACACTTACTACGGTTTGCCAACATTTCTTACTCAGGCTATATCCTAACTGCTTTTAGTTTCCTGTTTTCTGGTTGCATACAGCTGTGCCAAGCTGGAACTACTGGACTGGAATTCAGCTTGGGTGGTTCCTACTGGAGTTTTTGGATGGATGGCAGGGAGGTGGAGAATTTCAGCTCAAAGTCTTTTGGCTGTTTTAAAAAAAATTCACTCAAAACCCCCACGTTATTCATCTCATATTAAGAAAAAGGCCAGCAAAGCTTTGCTGGAAAGATTCCTCCAAAGGTTTGAGCAGTGGCTTGGTGTGACATGTCTCACATGTCTGTATTATACCTTCACTTTGAGAAAGTCAAAATCATGTTAGGTTTCCTGTACTTTTTGAGATCACAGTGTGGTTATGCTCAGGAGAGTGTTGGTAGTTTTGCAAGTAAAATCCTGGAAGATGCTGCTTTGGCTTGGCCCTGCTGTCAGTGCATGGGAACACCAAGTGCCTGGGACTGGTTTTCTCTCCTGGATTTGGTGGGAAAGACATTTCCAGTTTTTCCCTCTTCATTTGGAATGGCAGATGAGCAGCCTAGAGGAGACTTGGCCCACATGTGTGAACCTAAGGACTGTCCCAGGGGCTTGTTTTGCCCTTCCTTGGGAGGGCTCGGCTCCTGCAGGTGGGATTCTGGGCTACAGGAAGCTGATGTGCTGGTGACCCAGGTCAGCCTTTCTCTTGTCAGGCTAGTGGAGAATGAAGCTGAAGGCCTGCAAAGGAGAGGAGAGGGTATAAGCAGATCTCTCTGCAGGCACTGGACACAGACATCTGCTGCCAGGCTGCTCCGTGGGCTCTTTCCAGCCACTGGAAAGCAGCTGGCACAGCTGGACCCTGAGCCACCCATCACCTCTGGCAGCACACAGGCAGTGCTGTCCTGTCTTTCTGTCTCCATCAACTCTCTGCAAGTCTGGCCTGGGAGCTCAGGCAGCTGTCTGTAGGGGACACACCATCTGTGGTGACCTGACATGCTCCCCCAGCCTGGGGTCACCTCAGGGGGACGCATCCCTGTCCATCCCTGCATTGTGTAAAACACTCTGCAAGAGAAACGTTGCTACATCGATCCCTCTGGTAGCTCATATTTGTTTGCATTTAGCTCAAAGACCTTCAAAAGGGCTCTTGTTTGTTGATGGGGCTGAGGAGGAGCTGTTTGGGGGATCAGTCCAAAACTCAGGTATCTCACTCTGTGCATCTCATGGGTGGAATTGGGCATTCTGCAGGCTCACATTGACAAGTTTCTCCTGAAACCTGCAACCACAGAGTCTCTTTCCTCCACTTTAGCTGGCTGGGGGACCTTTGTAAGGAGAGATGTCAGAAGCCCTGTGTAAGGAAAATTCTTGCAAAACCCCAGAGAACCAAAGCATGCTGAGGAAAAAGCACTTGCAGTGCTCTGCCAAGGAGTCATGGGATGGGTCTGGGAACCAGCCTGATGAGGAGCAGCAGCAGGGTGGCAGGACACCAGCAGGATTCTCCTCTCCAGCCTGGGTCTCACTTTCTGTGACCCCTTGTTGCAGGCAGGGGCCGTGCAGGGATCGGGAGCGGCTGGATGTGACAGGGGCGGCGATGCCACGCGCGCTGTGACTGCGAGGGATGCACACGGATGCACGTGGAGAAGAGGTAAAACTGCCAGCACTGCCTCCAGGAGGGACTTGCCCCATCTCAGAGCTGTGGCACCTGCAGCCCTGAAGGGGTGCCTCACCCCATGCAGGGCTCTGAAGCCCCAGCCCACCACAGCCCCCAGCTGTGGGGAGCGGGACATGGAGAGCGGGCTGGATCTGAGGTCCAGGATTGCCTGGGCTGGGGGATGGGAACAAAGTCAGGCAGGAATTGGGGTTCCCTGTGGGATCTGTCCTGCTCAGCAGCAGCTCAGCATGTTCCTCTGTGGATCTGACCTTACCCAGGCCACAGAGGAGGGTTTTGGGTCTGAATCCCACCTCTGCCTTCCTCTGGCATCTCCACAGAGTGAGAGGTGCTCTGTAAGAGCAGCTGCAGTTCTGCACTCCTTGGTAACAAGAACTGGTAGAGCCCTGACCTGGCCAAGCAATTAGTGATTTTACTGCTAATGAAAGCTTTAGCTCAGCAAGTGAGAGAAGCCAGAGTCTTCTGCTGAACCTGGCCACCCTCCTGGCTGCTCAAAGGTGATGGTTCGCTGAGAGGGAAACTGAGGCAGTTGAATGATCTGCTTCAGATGTGAGTTAGGAACCAGGTTAGAGGGAGAAGCCCAAAGTCCTGTCTGCCTGCTGGCACAGACTGACCAGGCTTCCTGTCCAGATGAATTACAACCACATCACCAAATGGTTTGGGTTGAAGGGATAATCCCCCAACACCTGCCATGGCAGGGACACCTTCCGCTGTCCCAGGTTGCTCCAAGCCCCGTCCAACCTGGCTCTGGACACTGCCAGGGATGGGGCAGCCACAGCTGCTCTGGGAAATTGTGCCAGGGCCTCCCCACCCTCACAGGGAAGAATTTCTTCCTAGTCTCTAATGCAGCCCTGCCCTCTGTCAGTGTGAATCCATTTGCCCTTGTCCTCTCACTTTGTGGCCAAAGTCCCTCTCCAGCTCTCTTGGAGTCCCTTTAGGTTCTGGATTGGGCTCTAAGGTCTCCCTGGAGCTTTCTTTCCTCCAGGCTGAAAAGCCCTATGAAGACAGATAATATTTTTAAAATATCTGTGAAGACATATATTGCTTAAAACCAAAATCAGCTGTTACAGTGGCTCAGCCTGGGTGCCAGGGGTGCAGAATACCCCTGCTTCCAGCAGAGATCATTTCTGGTGGCACTTGGCTGCACCTGTGGGAGGGTCATGATGGAGCAAAGCTTTCACAGCACTGTGGAGCTGAGGATGGTGCTTGAAAGACCTTGCAGACTTTGCATCAATGGGTCTATTTGCCAATAAAGTGCCTTTTTGTCAAAAAACTATTTATATCAATGCAAACCAGTGTCCTTCCCTTGCCCTACAGAGAAAGCATCCCAGGGAATATTCAATCAGGACACTTTTGCCAGAGTTTTAGCTGGCAGCTTGTGACACCCTTCAGCAGTGCTCGTGTGTTGGGAGAAGTGGTGCTCTGGCAGGCAAGATGCTCTGCAGAAATGCTAAGTCAGCAGAGAGAATCACACAGGTTGGCACAGCACAGCTGCTTAGAACGGCTGAAAAAGAATAAATCACGCTCATTGCCCGTTTCACCTATTTCTCCTATATCTGGAGGGCAGGGAGTACCAGGGAATCCCAGCAGTGAGTCTGGGAAATGCAGCCATGCCACGTTCGTGTCCCCAGCCCTGGGCACAAACAGCCTGCATGGGACACATCCCGTGTTCTGAGCTCTCTGGGGTTACGGGAGCAGCAGGAAAAGGGTGCCTGGGCCCCCAGTGGTTCAGCACCACAACAGCAGCTTTTCCTCTCCCATCTCACTGCCCTGAGTGAGGAGCCTTCAAAATCACCGAACACCAGAGCAGTCCTTCCCTGCTTTTCCCCTGAGGATGTGAGCTTGGCTGACCTGCCTTTCCGGCAGCCCTTCCCGATGCCCACGCTGTGGTTTCTTTTCCCTTGTAGGTAGTGCCGAGCCTGAGCCGATCCCCCCCGTGAGCGCCGGGACAAGGAGCGGAACATGAGCGAGAGCAGCCCCTTGCCATGTTCTGCCGCAGACGGGAGCGAGCCGCGCTCCCCGGGCTCGCAGCCGGCCCCGCTGTCCTGCGGCGCCGGGGACGAGCAGCCGGGGCAGGCTGCGGAGCCTGCCAGCGGGAGAGCCAGCCCCCGGAGCGATGCTCAGCCCTCCCGAGCCCAGGGGGAGCAGCGGCTCCAACATCTGGGAGCGGTGACGGAGCCAGACGAGAGGCTCGGCGAGCCGGGACGGGGCTCGGGCGCTGGCGGCGCTGCGGACGGGGCAGTGCTGCCCAACGGGGTGGACACTGCGCTGGCCCCGGGCCGGGAGCGGCCGCAGGACGGGGACACACCCGGGCGGAGCAGCCCCGAGCCGGGGGACAGCGGCTCCCCCAGCCTGCAGACAGCGAGCGGGACCCTCAGCAAGGAGAGGTGGCACAGCGTCCTGGGCTCCTCAGAAGCTCTGAGTGCTGACGAGGCAGAGGAGCAGTTCGGGTGAGTAAGGTCGGCTCGGTGCTGGGCTGTGTGTGTTGTTTTCAAGGCTCCTTGGTTCGAGTTACTCTGCTCCGTGTGTAACTCATCAGCTTAAAGAGCTGCAGCTGCTCTCATGGCTGGCTGTGGCTTTCCACTCCTGTTTCTCTTTGGGCTTCTTCTACATTTTTTCCCTGCTTGTAATGTTTTACTCCTTTTACTCTCTGGGCTTCTCACATGGTTTTTTCCTGTTACAAATGTGGAAAGCTGTGATTAGAGCCAGTGTCTGCTCACAGAGTCACTAAAGTGAAGGGGAAGCTTTTGGGATCTCCAGAGGAGCTGGTTGTGCTCAGTTTAGGGGTGTCCCTCTTGCAAGTTGGAGATTCAATTGCAGCACTTATGGCAGAGTTACCTGAGGTAACTTAGGGCAAGTACAACAGCCTGGGGACTCTGGAGAGGCAGGCTTGTCTGGGAGGCTGGTGTGCCCTGGAAGTCCCTGGCAGCATGGATAGTCCCTGGCAGCATGGATAGTCCCTGGCAATCCCTGGGCTAGCAGGTGGCAGCTGTGGATCTGAAAGTGGGCACAGCACTGAGCTTTGCTCTCTGCTGCACCTGTGGCAGGTGTTACCAGCGCCTGGGTGACAGGGACAGCAGTGTGAGACAAAAGGTACAGGAGTCATCCAATTCTCAAGTGCCTGGGACAAACCTGCATGTGTGCAGTGTCCCTCAGTCCTCTCATCTGGCTCACAGGAGAATTCTCCAGGCTGGTGTAGTATCCACAGCTGATTTTATGCCTCTGCAGGTTTCTAGACCTCCATGGGATTCTGCAGGCTGGGGGCTTAGGGGGACTGAAGGTCACTGGGATGAGGAGAGGATGAAGGGGTTCTTCCCCTGCCATTCCTGCAGGAGGGGTATGGATGCTTCCCTTTGCCACCAGAAACCAGCCAGGGCTCTGTGTTGTAGCCACATGGGGCTGATGCCTGCTGTGAATTTTACAGCCCTGCCTTGTGCACCTACCGCAGGGCAGGAGAGATGCTGCAAGCAGGAGGGGCCGAAGAAGAGAGCAGGGGCTGTCCCAGGGGAGTGTGGCCTTCTGAAGAGGAGCTGTGAAGGGACAGGGTGGCCAAGGTGGCCTGGGGATCACCTCCTGGCTCTAGCTCCAAGCAGGCTCTGCGCTGAGCTGCGCGTTCCGAGCACTGTCTGGAGCGTGGGCAGCAGAGCTGGGGAGCCACGCAGGGAGTGGGCTGACAGCAGGCATCCCTCCTGCTTTGTTTCCCTGCTGTTGAACAGGCTTCTTTATAAAAAGTTTGTGGTCAGTTGCGCTCGAGAGCCCCAGGAAGAAGCAGCAGCACTGCTTCAAAAAGCACAACTGAAGGTGCTGCAGAGGAAGCGTCCAGGGCAGGCTGCTGCTGCCCACAGAGCTCGGGGAGCCTGTCCCCAGGCAGGTCCCACGAGCCCCGTGAGCTATGCAGTCAGGCCTTGGATAGCTGCAAGTGTCTCAGGTTTCAGGGGAATCATATTTGCTTGGTAGGTGGCTCCCTGGCAGAGGCTGCGAGTTCAAGAGGAAACTAAGTGTGGTCAGAGAATGCTGCTGCAATCACTGGAAGTGCAATTATTTTAAGGTACTAGGGCATGAATTGGTAGAAGTGGCAGGCTGAGGATCTGGGGATGATGCAACCTGACTGGGGTCTGCATGCAGAGTCCGTGATCTCGTGCTCTGAACATATTCACTTGGATAGCAAATGAGTCTTTTGGGAGGCTGAATGCACAAGGGACAAGTCACACGCTATATTCAAAGCAGAAGGGCAGCTGGAAAACTTCTGGGACACAGCTGAAGTCTGGGAAACCACTTAGTGCCTGCAGATCGGGTTAGCTCACTGTGGTGGAGCTCATCTGTGCTTTGCCCACCTATCTTTAGGGTAAATGACAGGAACGTGTGGCTGGGCCAAGCACAGCGTGGAGCTGCTCTGCCCTGACCACAAGGACTGTCCAGCCCTCCTGGGTCAGTGTGGGTCAGGAAGAACTGACAGATGGACCAAGGCACCAGGAATCTGCTGTCATCCTGCATCACCTCTGAGCTTCCCCATTTTTTTCTTTACTCCTCTTCGAGGAATTGCTGTAATGACCTGTTCTGGGTATAGGAGAGCCTGGTTTAAAAACTGATGTTTTACTAATGAGCAGTCAGCTCTTTGTTCCTGATGACAAATCATTTGTCATCGTCTGCACGTTACTGCTTGTATGATGCATTTTCTCCCTGAATTTTAAAGTATTTCACAAGAAGGTGTTGAGTCTTGCTCTTCCCACTGGAATGGAGAATTAAAGGGGGAAGTCATCCAAGGTCATCTCTCCATGGTAGAGCTGGAGAAAGAACCCATGATTGTCCTCCTGAAGGTAGGTTAGTGCTTCTATGCAGGAATTGGTTGGTAAAAAAAAATCAGGGAAATAGAACCAAAGATTGATTGTTTGTGTTGCAGTCTGCATTAACTGAATCCCTTTTTTTCCTTTCTGGTTTATCCCATGGCATCTACTGTTTGTCAGAGCCCCACTTTCATTTCAATGTGGCTGTGTTGCCTAGAGGTCTTTCACCTTCTCAGAATCCCCCAGCATTGGCCCTGCTGATGTCAGGGAGGTCACAGCTCTGCAGTCCAACTGCAAGATCCACCAGGGAATGATAATCTCAACTTTCAGCCCCATGAACTCATGGAAAAAGAGCAAAATTTTTACCAGAGAAATCCCCACCTTTTGCTTGTAGACACACTCAGCACCTGCAGTTTTGGGACTGCGGCTTTTGCCCACACATTTCCTCCCATGGCAACATATAGCTGTCAAAAAATTCACATTCCATCAAATAAAGTTTCAGAAAAACTTTGCAGAAAGACTGCAGTGCAGAGGCAAGAAAGTCCTGGTTTCCATCATGTCCTTCTCTGGCAGGATCCACTCTCCACCAACACAGCAAACTTGTGATGGCAAATTGAACATGAGACAGCGGTGTCCTGGAAGCTGGGAGGGACAACCATGGCCAGCTGGGCCAGGAAGGGCATTGTCCCACTCTGCTCTGAGCTGGGGTGGCCTCACCTCGAGCCCTGGGGCAGTTCTGGGCACCACAATATGAGAAAGATCTCAAGCTGTTAGGAAGTGTCCATGGGAGGGACACGGGGACGGTGAAGGGCCGTCAGGGACAAGTATAGGGCTGGAATGTATGAGGTCTGTGGTGTGAGCAGGTAATAGAGGTGATTCTGTATGGGTACTGAAAGAACAGAGATGTCTTCCTTGGGACTATGGCTATGTGGGACCTGCTAAGTAATAACCACGAGGTTATTCTGGCACTGGATCCAGGTGTTGTATGCAAAAGTCTCCAGTTTGGAGGTCTGGCTTTTACCAGAACATGACAAAATGAAGGGCTGGCTGGGCCTCTGGGGTCGCTCATCACAAAACTGGCTTTTTTCAGCTCTAGAATCTTGTAACAAATTTGGGAACCAAGTAGGTTATACCACAGGAAGATCCCAAGGGCCATTATCACAGCAGCCTCTTCTCTCACCTCCCAGCTCCAAGCGGAACACGGCCAGAATTGCCTTGACAGTATTTTCTACATTTCTCCTTTCGCTCCAGGTTTGCTTCTGGAGATGCCAAGCTGAGCTGCAGTGATGATGACAGGGAGCATTTCCAGTTCAAAGACATCAGGGATGGCTTCAGCTCGACCTTCGAGAAGATCGTTGAGTCTGACCTTATGAAGGGGACGTACTACAGCAGCCTGGACTCTCTGGACGTGCTCTCCCTCACAGACGAGACAGACAGCTGTGTCAGTTTTGAGGCACCTCTCACCCCACTGATCCAGCAAAGGGCCAAGGAGAGCCCCGAGCTCTTGGAGCAGAAACTGGCAGCCCAGCAGAGAGAAGCCCTTCACCACATGGCTGCGGATAAGCAAGAGCAGGCGGCAGCCAAGCCAGCGGAGGGGGATTTTGGGAGCCCTCTCAGACACTCAATTACCAGCAGCAGGTCAGAGAACGTGCTGAGCCGGCTGTCCTTGAAGAGTATTCCAAATGGGTTCCACGTGGAAGGCTCAGAGGAAGATGCCACCAAGATCATTAACTCCATCAGGTAAGGCAGGGAGTTTCTTGGACCGTGACTCCTTTTCTTATGAGATCCCAGTCCAGGGGCAAGGCTTGGTGGATGTGATTGAGTTGGAACTGCTCTGTCACCCCTTGTGCTTCCTTGCATGTATTGTTGTGCCAGAAAGGCCAAACATCAGCAGGAAAACTTTTACCTGCACCTGCAAAGCCCTTGGCAGGTTGGGGACGATCAGGTGCCATCCCAAATGCCTCTGATGTGCAGGGAAACCTCAAAGCTTCCCTCACAGAAACCTCCCCAAAGGTTCTTCTGCAGGCAACAAGGAGATCAGCAGAGACTTCATCCTCTGGACCAGTTCAGACCCAAACCATCACCCCTGGGAGGCAGCAGCTCATCTGCAGGGGGTTCCCTGCGTGAGGAAGCCAGGTGATGAGCAACCAGGTCAGGGGAGAGCTGGAGCGATTGTATGCCCAGCCATCAGGCCAGCAGTGAGTCACACTGCTCAAAAATGGTGCTGTAAGTGGCTTTGGGCAGGAAAACAAAGGGCTGTATCCACACCTACGTGCTCAGAGTGTTGTCTGTGGCACAGCTGGCCACAAGGCAGTAAAAACTGGTCTGGTGCCAGTCCCACTGACATGATTTATACAAGTGCAGTTTCTCATCCTCAGCAAATAACCCAAAGTGAAAAGCACAGCATCTATCCCTAAGATTTCCAGGATGTCCATGGCTTGGAAAGAGCTTGGGAATCCCAGTAGGGAGAGAGGAAGCTTAAAAGGTGTTGAGGCTGCTTGCTTTGATGCATTCTCATTTCTCAGGGGGAAGCTGCCCTCCCTCCAACCTTTTCTACCAATTTCCAATTAGGCTGCTCTATTTAATTGGAGCTGCAATGAAGGTGGGTTTGTCCAACATCCAGTTCACAGCCATATTGCTGGTTTTTTCCATGTGTCTTTTTTTTTGTTTGTTTTTTGTGAGGGCGAGAAGAAAACAAAATGTGGCGTTTTCTGTGGCTTTCAGCGGGTCTCGCTGCGGCTCCTTGAATGTTTCTTGTCTCTGCACAGCGACGCCAGCCTGAAGGACACCCTGTCAGACTCGGACTCAGACATGGGCAGCACGGAGCAGCTGGACCAGGGCAGCACAGACACCCTGGCCAACGGCTGCAGGGCGGACAGCGAGGCTGCCAAGAGGTTGGCCAAGCGCCTCTACAACCTCGAGGGCTTCAAGCGCTGCGACGTGGCCCGACAGCTCGGGAAAAAGTACGTGGGAGCCAGCCCTGGGAGGGGTGGCAGAGACACGGGGCTGGGGAGCACTGGGAGGGCAGGAAAAGGCAGGAAAAGGCAGGAAGGGCCAGGCCTGTGTGCTGCATGGAGTCAGGGCTGATCCTCCTCAATGCCCTTAAAATAAGAATCCTACAAGCTGCCTGGAGCGTTGGGCAGTAAATGTCACAAGCTGCTGGCCAGCAGAACCAAAAGCTTCCTGCCTTTGGGAAGAGCCCAGTAAGATTAAAGCAATCCCCAGGCTGAAGGGTTTGGGAGTCAGATCTGCTGCTGCCCTGGGCTCCCTGCCACTCCCCTGGTTTTTCATGTCTGCACCCCAAAGTGTTCTTGCTGCAGAGCCTCCCAACCCTGTACCAGGGCAGGAAGGGTTTGCTGGAGAGCCAGGGGCACACAGGGAGGTCCAGGCTCTTCAGCTGGTAGATTTGCCTGGGTGAGGCAGAAGGGAAATCAAAAAATATTCAAAAGTGGGAGAGTTACAGAGATTTCTAAGAGACAGAGTAACAGTAACAAGTGTAGCAGTAACAGATTATTTTAGGATGCCAGTGGGTGTGAAGGCACCAATCCCCATCATCCTTAGCCTGGATCAGATATAACCTATGTTGCTGGGATTTATTTTATTTTATTTTTTGTCCTTGGAATGTCTCCCCCCTGCCCAGACCAGCAGAGCACACATGTCCCTCAGCAAATAGCCACACTTTCAGCACCAAGGCTTGTGTGTGATTCCCAGCTTAGTGCTGGGACAGAAGGAGCCCAGGAATTGTCTCCTAGAGAGGCTCTTGGCATCACCTGGCAACGTCCTCATTCTCCTCCTTTGCTGAGGTTCTTGTAGCAGGTGCATTGCTGGTTGCTCTTGCCTCAGGTGTGTAACATCCTTCTCCTTTCTTTCAAATTTGCCATGGCAGCTCACTGAGGGGGCAAGTTTCAAGCACTGGGTTTCTGAGTCTGTCCCTTTGCTATTTCCTGCAGTCCTCACTCACGCCTGCGACCCTCCCGCCTTGGGAGGATGTTTGGTGACCCACATCTGGGAATTCACACAGCCTTTGAAATAAAAGCTTTGTTTTGATCAGCTGGGTTTTGACATCTGAACCATTTCCTGACATGAGACCTAAATAGAGCTGCAGACTCTTGGATCACGCAGGTGGATTGGCAGAGCAGAAAAAGGAAATAGGGTGAAGATAGTTATTTATAGGTATTAATATAGGTATTAAGTCACATTGTCTTAAGTGAGCAAGACTAAGACCAACCTATAGTGCTGGGAGCAGGCTAAGTTTAAGTGATGCTTTCAGGCCAGCTCTGTTTAGGAGAGCTGTGCAAAAAGTGAAATCTCATTTTACTACTTCTTTTTTCTTTGTGATAATTGGCAATTTTCTAAAAGAAAAAACACAGAAAGTAAACCAAAGCCAAAAGTATTCATCATTGTCAAACAGGCAGAAAAGGCTCAACAAGCAAGGTTGGATATCTTCCCACAGTTTGTTTCCATCTGCCTCAGTTCTGTGAAATTAACCTAAAACCCAGGAATTACCATTGTCCCACTGAAAGGTAAATGTTTGGGCAGCTGAACTCTCCATGGAAGACTCTTGTTCCAGCATTGCTCCGTGGCCCTGCCAGCTCCATCAGTGCCCACAGTCACATCTTGTGCTGGGTGGAGGTTGAACTGTCCCAGGCTGTGAAGGTGGCAGTGCCAGGCACTTCCTTGTGGGGTTTCCAGAACTTTGCTCCCCAAATGCCTGTGGCAGCAGCCCAGGACAGTTCCAGCATGGCAGTGCCCTGGGATCTGTCAGGGTCCCAGCCATGGGCAGCACCACGTGGGCACGAGGCCTGGTTTGTCCTCCAGAGGTGAGATTTGACTCACACAAGCTTCTTATGGCTCTGAAGTGACCCAGGTGATGCAAAAAGGAGCCCAGCCCTGCAGGGCAGTGGGATTCAGGCTGTAAATCACAAATCTTTCCGTATCCAGACACATGGGAATGGACTGGGAGGAAAGGCCATGGCTCCTGTGTCCCCCTGGGGTGGCTTGTGACCCAGCAGCTCTGCCAGAACTCCTGGTGCCTGGACCCTCCCCAAGCAGGCAGAGGGAGGGAGCATCAAACTGGGGTGTAAGGTGAGAGGAGGTCTGTAGAGGCTGAAAGGGCAGTGCCAGAGGATGCCAAGCATGTCCCCACAGGAAATACCGTGCAGGCCCACCAGGCAGGGCATGGCAGGAATGTCCCCATGGGAAATGCCTGGCTCTCCTCGTAGGAATGTCTCTGTCGTCATGGTGGAAGTGTCACCCATTCCTGCAGGAAGGGCTGGCACTGGCACAGACAGGAGGATAACTCCTGAGTGAGGAAACCAGAGCAAACACAAAAGTCCATCTTAGGGTGGGATACGGCCTTGTTCTGGCCACTGTTGTTATCCCACAGCCTGGGTGTGTTCACTGGCTCTGGAGCTCAGGGAGAAGAGTCCCATCCATGCCCCTGAGTCCCTGGAGACACAGGAGTTTATTGTTTGCAGGGGTCTGGCTGCCTTCTGGTGTCTTGTGACTGTCCAGTTCCCTTGGCAGAGCCAGCAGCCCCTGCCTGGAGCTCACTGAGCTCTCCTGCTGCAGCACCCACCTGCCACAGGAGCACGGGGCTCTGCTCAGGGGGTGGGAAGGGAGCAGGAATATTTCAGTGGGAGAAGGGGACACATCCAGCACTGGGAGAGAACCAGGTGTTGGAGGAGCACAAGATATCCCCATGGCCTCCTCCTGGCTGGTGTGGGAGCAGGCTCTGCCTGGCCAGCAGCACAACTCGGGTGCAGCAGGGCAGGTGTCTCATTCCCAGGTGTCTGGGGCTGGCTGTGGGTGCATCAGGGAGGTTTTCCAGCAGCATTGCAGGCCAGGAGCAAGTGTCCCTGTGTCTGAGATGGTGTCTGCAGTGTCTTGCTGGGATTGGGCTGGCCAGCAGGCAGCATTCTGCTGTTCCTCTTGTGGGCAGTGTCTTCTTCCCTGACAAAGGGGCTGACCACTCTCTCTTTAATTACAGTAATGAATTTAGCAAGCTGGTGGCAGAGGAGTATCTCAGCTTCTTTGACTTCACTGGCCTGACCCTTGACAAAGCACTCAGGTGAGCTCTGGGATGGAGAGAGTGGTGGGATTTTGGGGTTTCCTCCAGGCTTCCCAGCACTGTGTGAGCCATCCCTGTGTCAGGAGCAGGGACTGGGGGGAGATCCAGGCTGTCATTCAATCTTTGGCGTCACATTTGGCACAAGGGTCTGCCTCCAAAAGTGGGCTTCAACAGGAGGGCCCAGATCCTGCTTCTCTGGGGTGGAGAGCAGCTCTCCCAGGAACCCCATCCCATACAGAACCAGAGCAAGTGGGAGCAGGTTTTTCCCTTGGGATGGGCCACCCATCCTGGTGCCATCACGCCCGAGGTGGATCAGATCCCAGCTGGCAGCACATTGCCCTGCACAGCTCCATGGATCCCTTCCCCTCTGCAGGGTGTGGGGCTGGGGAGAGGATAAATGACCCTTTTCCATCCTCCACCTTAGCCAGCAGCACATCTCTAAGCATCCCTTTCTCTGTGCAGGACGTTCTTGAAGGCGTTCCCGCTGATGGGAGAGACGCAGGAGCGGGAGCGGGTGCTGATCCATTTCTCCCGGCGCTACTGCCAGTGCAACCCCGAAGAGAGCACCTCTGAAGGTACTGCTTCCTTTCCTCTGGGCACCTGTGCACAGAGCTGGACTGCAAAACCAGCCACCCACAGCCAGGCAGACACGGCTGCAGCTTCTCCCTTTCCCAGGGATCCTGCCCTGCTCGTTATCCCTGCCCTGGGAGGGGCTGGGGGTGCTGGGTGCTGACAGATCCCCCCAAAACAGAGCCAGAGCAGTCCCCATGTGCCAGCTCACAGAACTGAGGTGCAAACACATTCTGGCACGTGGACTGCTCCTTGAAGGACCTCACCAAAGGGCTAGAGAGCACCAGGGAGGAGGCAGGGACTGGAATATTACTTTCACAAGCAGCTGCTTTGGGTTTTGGTCTTTTAAAGGAAAACTTCTGTGAAGCCAGTTTTATGGTGGTTGTTTTAGGAAAAGGTAAAGTCTGGGGAAAAAGAGGATGTCTTTGGGTTTTTTTTGTGTTGTTTTGTTTTTTTGTTAAATCTCACACAGCTGAAGGGAGCAGATATTCTTTAAGGTCCCCAGACACAGCAACTGGCCTTGGTTTTGCAATAGCTGGGCTGCCAAGAACAACAAACAGCAGAGCTGCATTAAAGGGGAGCAGTCAGCCCCAGCTGTGTGACTGTTGTGTGTTTCAGATGGGATTCATACACTCACCTGTGCCCTGATGCTGCTGAACACAGACCTCCATGGCCATGTAAGTAGCCCATGGAGGATGGTCCATCCTTTACTCCTTCCCAGGGCAGAGCTGCTCCCTGATGCTGAGTGTGTTGCTGGACAGCTGAGCTGGGCTGGCAGAGAGTTCTCTGACCTGCTCCAGGTGGAATTTTGGCTGCCAGTCCACAGCAGAGTGTCACTGCACACTCAGAGGTGCATGTCCTGCTGACATCAGTTTCCCTGTGCAGGGACAGGCAGCGCTGCTTCCTCTGCTGCTGCCCAGCTCATTCTGCCCCAGGAGCTCCCAGTGAGGTCTTCCCTGCCAGGGAAGGGCTGCTCCCTCTTGGGGTGCAGACACCTCTCCCCAAAAACTGCTACAAGGGGGCCAGTGGGTTTACACAGGTCTAGATTTGATCTTTCCTTCCCAAAACATGAAGTGAGCTCCAGCTCTTCCTTTTCCCCAAGATGTAACAGGCAGAGTTTCATAGCAGAGATGCCTTGGGATGAAGAGCAGAGTGAGCAGAGCTCAGTGCCCAAAAGAGTGGTTGGAAACAGCAGAAGCTGTGAGAAAATCTCTCACCACCTTTTAGAGTCTCCCAGTAACCTGTCTGCACACAGTGGGATAGTGGTGGGATCAGTCTCACAGAGCATTCATCCTCCAGCCAAAATGGTTGGAGCCAAGGAATTATTTCCATCAAATCATTTCCTGCACCAGCAAAAGCAGCATTGTGGCAAAAGGCAAACTATGTGACTTCAACCCAAAATAATCTTATTTTGTCTAGTTTTTTTAAGTTAAAAAAAAAAAAATCCAAAATATGCCTCTGGGAAGATAGACATAATTAGAGACAAAAACACCCAACTTAAACCTCAAAAACCCTGCCATTTCTATTCTTCATTGACAAGCTGGCTCAGAGGCCTGGTAAGAAGAAATGTTCTCATGATATCTAGGCAGAGAAAAAATAGCTTTCTTTTGACCAGGTGTGCAAATGCCTGAGCTTTTCTTTGAAAAAAATCTTCTCTTTATTTTTCTGCATGTGTAACATTAATTTCTTTTTCTCCTTTTCCTCTTTTTTTTTTTTATTTTTATTTTTTTTTAAATTTCCTTCTGCTCCTGGAACCTCTCTTTCTGCTCTTTAACCCTTTACCAGGTGGTAAGTGCAGTCCTTCTAGTGTTTTGCTTTAAAGCACTGGCATTTTACTTTTTTTGTGTTAAAAACAGTAAGGAATTTTGTTTGTCTGGAATCCTAAGTGATTGTGCAGTGTTCTTCCCTACTTAGCAAGCCATTAGCAGCTGATATCATCACATGAAATGCTCCTGGTGTACTCCATGAACTGTGGTGTACCCGGGATTGTGTGATTTGGTCTCCCACCCCTCCCTGTCAGAGATGCTGCCATGATATTCCATGTCACTTTTGATTTTATTTTCCTTTTTAATGTGGTGTGTGTGTTGCAGTGTTTCACTGTGCATTGCTGGATGGGAAATGCCCTTGCTGAGGACAGAGGGCTAGATGTGTGTCTGTAAAAGTGTCACAGCACTGCCTCTGCCATGCTCCAGTCCATCATTCCAGCAAAGACACCGAGGTTTAGAGCAGGAGATTTGCACCTGGCTGTAGCACTTGTGATTTTCTACTCAGGTGCACTCAGACCCCATTTCCAAACCACCCAGAAAACTTTAAAGTGAGACATTCCCACCTGGAGCTGGTTTTAAAAGACAGCAGGTCACCAAGCATTCCAAGACTGATGCCTTGGAGTGGCTACCTAGGACAGAGGTTAGACAAACTTAAGATAATAAAAGCAGGTATTTATTGAAGGCCTTCAATAGGTGCACCTTGGGCAGTCAGAAGCCTCAGGGGGGACACACCCAAGATGGATGATGGTCTCCAGTTTTTCACACAATTAAAAGTTTGGTTCATTTACATATCAGGGGTTAATCCTCCAGTTACAACTTCCAGGTAATGAAGTAATTTACTCCAAGTTTCACCCCCCCAGTTCACTGTTTACATCTCTCAGGGCCTGAGGCAGTGAGGTGTCCTTGAGTTTCAGGCCCAGAGAGGAATTGTTTTGTCTCAGTAACATGTGAGAACAGCAGCTGACAGCCTATGGAGTTTTAGAGTTATACACTAAAGCAGGACAGGATCTGAGAAATATAAAAGCTAAAATCCTAAGACATCAAGACTATACACATAGGATTATCCAAGTTGCTGCAACTTTCTGCCTTGCTCTGCTGGTGCTGTTTGAGCTCCAGGAGATTTTATGGCAAAGGAAGCAGTGCCCTGCCCCATCTCTGCCCGGGAGACCAAGCTTAGGGATGTGTCCTTTCCCACTGTCACGGTGACAGATCAACACCTCTGCATCACCAGCACTCATGGGTGCCTTTTGGTCCTTTAGGAAAGGCCACCTGCTGGAGTAATGATGGGATTTGTTCAACAAGCAGAGCACCAATGGGATCCTGGGCAGGCCCTAGCTCCATTTGTCCATCCCTGTTAATCTTCCAGCCCCTGTGGTAGAGTCCAGACTCCGGGCTCGGTGTCAGCAGCAGTGCTGTGTGAGCAGCACTGGGAGGGCTGGGGAGCTCCGAGGTGTGAGCAGCCCCTGGCATCACCTGCAGAGTGCCACCAGTCTGCCCACAGCAGGTTTGTGTGGCCCAGGGCTCACTGGTACCCCCAATTTACAGGCTGGTTCCTTGCAGGGGCGGGATTTTATTCCTGCAACCTAGAACTCATCCAGGACCAGATCAATTACTCAGCAATTATTTGCTTTTCCACGGTGTGGCTGCTGCCCCAGGGTGAGCTCAGAGGTCTCTTGCACCAGAGAAAGAGATCACACAACGAAAAGGAAGGCATCCCTTGGGATGAGTGAATCCCAGACAGCACATGACAAACCCCACAAAGGGCCTGTGAGACTGGCGATTTGTGTTATCTCACTGATTTCCAAAAATGCCTTGGCCTCTGCATTCAGTGCTGAATCACTCTTTGGGCAAGGAGGTCAGTGCTGTGAGCTCTGCTTCCCTGCCTCAGGCCAGGGCTGGGAATGGGCACCTTCTCCTGCAAAGCAATTCTGTATCTCCAGATCTCAGGCAGCACCTGCCTCACCTCCAAACTCCCTTCTGCAGCCTCCTTGTCCTCCTTCCTCTGTTGTGCTGCTGGATTTTTCCTTTAGCTTTGCTGGCCAAAACTGGCTGGCCAGCAAGCACAGAAATCTCTCCTCTCTGCTGAAATCTCTCCTCTCTGCTGAAATCTCTCCTCTCTGCTGAAATCTCCCCTCTCTGCTGAAATCCCTGCATGTCTGCTCGTTTCCTGAGCCCTTCTGTACCCCCTGAACACTTGCTGGCAGCTCTGGCTAATGGGGCTCCCCTCGAGAAAGCCACCAGGGCTGGGCTGGGCTGTGCCACACCACATCCCCAGGCACTGCAGATTTGTAACAGTGCTTTACTCCTCTTTTTCTTGATCTCTCAAGGGAGCCGGCTCATTTGGAGCTGGCACCAGCAGGAGGCATAATTAAGAGTATCAGACAGAGCTGCTCAAAGGCAGAGCTGGGCTCCCTGTGCAGCCTGAGAGTGTTTGCACACACAGAAGGCAGGGGGTGCAGGGGGGGACATGGGGAGCTAATCCCAAGCTCTCACTTCCTCCTGATGCTTTCATGTGGGGAGAAGCCCCCAGGTCATCTGCAGTGCACGTTTGTAGGCGGGGGTTTCTGCTGTCATCTCTTTCAGGAGGTGATTTCCTCGCACAGAGGACACATCTCACCCTGCAGGGCATCTCCTCTATCATCTGCTGCAGCTTCATCCCCTCCCAGACCCACTGAGGCCCTTCCTCTTCCTCACTGAGCCCTCTGCTCTTCTGGGCCATCATTCCACATCCTCCTGGATGGTCACCCTGCCCTTACCTTGAGGTGAAGCCCAGCAGTGTCAGGATGCTGTTGGATCCTCAGGAGCACCGGGGGCAGCTCCTGCTGTCCTCACTGGCTCCACTGCCCCCTCCAAGCCACCCCACCGGGGTCTGCCCCACACACTGAGGGTGAGGGATACCATATAACCTGGCACTGGAGACACCCATCTTTCCTTTGTGATGTCAAACTCCTTTTTCTGAACCCTGTAATTGCCACTGACTCCTCCACACCTCTGCTCCATCCCTTTGGAGAGGTCGGATTGCAGGGGAGGCTTGGGAAGAGGCTGCCTGCCTCCACCTTTGCAGGCTGAGGGAGTGAAGGGTAAAGGGTTTGGGAAGACTGATGATGCCACAGATGATGAAACCATGATATCAGGGATGCCAGGTGGCCTGGAAGCATCAGTACCAAATATTGTTGGCATTCCTGGCTGCCAGATTCTGCCAGTGTATGTGTGTTGCCCCCTCCTCCACAGTACCAGGAGCTGGACCATTTCTTTTTGTAATGGCCATCAAAAATAACAGCTCCCATCAAGGACCAGCATTCCCCTGCCCAGTGCTGGCTGTTCCAGGTGCTGGCACTGCAAGCTCACACAATTTCACTCACAGCAGGCTTGGAGCCCCATCCAAACATTGTCATTTCACCAGGAGGAGTGCTTGTCTTGGGTTTTGAGATGCAGAGCCTGTACCCAGCACCACTCCAGCAAGAGCTGGAGAGGCAATTTTCAGGTGTCTTATTTCCACAAGTAAAAAAGGGGTCATTTGAAACATTTGGATGCTGGCACGAGTAAATAAAGCACAGAGCCCAACAGCAAATCAGATCAGAAGCCTTTTGAGCTCTTGGGACAAGCCCAGGCTTCAGCTCTACATATAAAATTGTTCTTTAAAAGACACTGACTAAAGTCAAAACTCTCCACAAGTTTAATGAGCTGCTCCTTTGCCTTACAGAACATTGGCAAAAAGATGTCGTGCCAACAGTTCATAGCAAACCTGGACGGGCTGAACGATGGGAAGGACTTTGCGAAGGATCTGCTGAAGGTAATGGGATATAAAAACACAGTGGGATACTGGCAGCTTTATTGCAGTGCCACCTAGTCCTGCTGGGACACTCTGAGCCCTTCAATCAGCATTTTTCTGTTGTTTCAGGAGAATTGTAACCCCCATGAATCATACCTTAAATAAAATAACTCCACCATTAAGCACTGATATACCAAAGGTATTAAAACTCCAATACAAACCAAAATCCAGAACAACAAAATAATACACTGCTATTAACATTATCAATACATGTTTCTCTATTCCTTTAACAACAGTATGAACAAAAATATGAAAATATTTCTTAATAAAAATATGAACCTCAATTTACCTTCACCTAAAAGAACATAAAATACACCTAAAACCAACTACCCCAAAAACAAAAAACACAGTCCCACCATCTAACATAAACTAATTAAAACCACTAAAAAAATAAAACTCAAAATTATCTACAATACATTAATATAATTTATACATTGTATTTATATATTGTATATATACAATGTATATATTGTGTATATGTATGTATATGTATGTATAATATATACATTATATAAAAAATACAATAATATTTTTAAAAATCATCCAAATTCTCCTAAAAAACAATTTCACTATCAAAATAACTCCAAAATTTAAAAACCTACTCAAAAAATCTAGTTCATAAAAAAAAAATCACAAAATAGATAACATCCACTTGCAGTGAGCCAAAATAGGTCTGTTCCCTGGTGGTGTTTTATCCAGATTTGTGGCATATCTGCCCTCAGAGCATACCAGGTGCCCTTTTCCTCCAGCAGCTCAGATAATGCCCCAAAAAAAATCTACTCCCCACCCCAAAACACGACCCTCCAGCACTGAAACTTTTCTCTGCCTCCACTACCACGTGATGAAATGCAAAGTTCCAACCAGGGCAGTACCATGGGCTATGGTTAAACATCCCAAAGGGAATATTTTCTCCTGCCACATGGTTTAGCAGCAGCACTGCTGCAGGTCCAGCAGCCTGGCCTGAATTTCACTCTGTGGAGGGAGGTTGGAAGGAGAGGTGCCCCATCGGGGGTGTCACATCGTGTTTGGGGTGACATCCCCATCTCCCAGCAGACCTCACCCTATCCTACCCCTCTGTGTGGTCAGGGCCACCTCCACATTCTGCTCTGCTAGCCCACTCCTGCTTCTTTTCTAGTCCAGGCTTCCAGGGGAGCCACTGGAATTTTGCACAGAAGGAGCTGGAAAAGCTCATGCCAAGGTCGTTCATCCCTCCCCTGCTACTCAGTTCAAGCCTCCTCTGTCATTTCAGCTAGTTAGGGCATTTCTGGTGTCATGGCATATCCCAGAGTCTTCTACCAGTGTGTGTAGGCCAGGATTCACTCAGAGCTAGGCACAGCACCCAGAATGAGAGAAAAATGTCATATTCAGGCTCCTGAGCAGGGCTGGCTGCCAGAGCCCTCTGCTGCTGTCGTGCCAGCGTGGCACACACAAAGAAGAGCTCCAGCATCACAGCTGCCATCCTGCTCACTGGGAAATGCTTCTCCAGGACAGTTGAGCAGGGAAAATATCCCCAAGGGCACAGACAGGGTGTGGAGATGTCTCCACGAGCAGGCACAGCTTCTGTGAGAGACACAGCTAATTCCATGTTCTTTTTTCAGACACTGTATAACTCCATCAAGAATGAGAAGCTGGAGTGGGCCATGTAAGTATATGCTAAGCTTTACAGGGGTAGTGTGTCTTTCCAAGGAGCTGGCAGGTCCTAAGTCATGTTTTCAATCCCAGAATATTTCCTGCCAAGCCCTTAAGTGCTGAAGTCCCTCTGCAGACAGACAAATGGGGTTTATTTATGGCTTTAGACACAAAGGCACTTAGGAAGGTTGGTGACAGTCTGTGGATCCGTGACCTAAAGGAAGGGAATGCCCTCTTTGTTTACTATTACACTTGTAAAATGCTGGTTCCTCTCCAGGTGCTTCAGAAGTCTTTGCACAAGCAAAGATCTGGGGTTATCTTGGTCATTGAGATTTTCCATCTCTCCCACATGAATTTTATTTCTGGAAATAGTATCAGAGAATCCCTTAAGAAGGAAGAGACCTTGTGATATCTCCAGTTCAGCTTCCTCCTCAAAGTGTGGTCAACACTGAATTCAGACCAGGACACTCTGGGCTTTGTTCAATTTGATCCTGAAACTCCTCCAAGGATGGGGAACCCAGAGCCCCTCTGGATCCACAAACCAATACTTTTTTATTATTATTATTATTATTATTATTATTATTATTATTATTATTATTATTATTATTATTATTATTATGAGAGTGCCATTTTCTCTTGTCTCTGTTGTTTTGAGTTCTGCCCACTATCTCTTGTCCTTGTGCCATGCACCACAGTGAAGAGCCCAGCTTTGTCCTCTCAATCACCCCCTCACACAAAGCTGCCATCAGCTCCCACAAAACCATCTCGTCTGTAGCTTGAACAAGTCCAATTCTCCCAGCTGTTTTTACACCACAGGTGCTCCCAGGTTTCTTTTCCCGTCTCAGGTGTCTCACTTTGCTGTGGGGGCTGTGTGTGTCTCCATACGATGCAGGCAGTGCAGGGCAGGCGATCGCTTCTCTCCGCCTCCTCACCGTGCCGCTGTTCCACAGCCCAGGATGCTCCTGCCCTCTGCCACAACACCCTGGCTGCTCCTGCTCATCCTGGCCCTCTCAGCCTTGTACTCCTCTTTTTGGTGTCATCCGCAAGTTCCATGAAATCCTCATGTATTACCCTGAGCCGAGCCTGGAAAGCATCACAGGTTCACACAGCACCTTGCTCAGTCCTTGTGCCCCTGCTCCTCCACTCAGAGCACGGGCTGGGGTCACCGGTGAGCTCCCCAATCCTCTCGAGGGGAATCCCGTGACAGCCCTGAGGTCTTGAGCTGACACAGGGGACATTCCTCTCCTCCTCCCCTCTCTCCTCAACCTGACCCCCCTTGGCTCTGGACAGAGCAGGGCCTCCTGTGCCATCAGCCCCATCACCTGCTCTCTTCTTCTTATTACCCTGACCAAAACAAAACCAGCATCAGGAGAGGCTTCGGTGCTCCCTCCGTGAGGCCCTGGAGGGAGCGGCGGGGCCGGTCACGAGAGGGAGCTGCGGGCTGTTCCATGGGCAGGGATACCTCGGGATACCTCGGGATGCCCCGGGATGCCCAGGGATACCTCTGGGATGTCTCAGGATGCCACGGGATGCCCCGGGATGCCCAGGGAAGCCTCGGGATGCCCTGGGATACCTCGGGATGCCTCGGGATGCCCCGGGATACCTCGGGATGCCCCGGGATGCCTCAGGATGCCTCAGGATGCCTCAGGATGCCCCGGGATGCCCCGGGATGCCCCGGGATGCCCCGGGATGCTTACACAACAGCTCCCTGCTCGGGCACATCCCGGGGATGTCACCCTGCCCGGGTCCAGCTCCCTCCCGCCTTTCCCCAGCCAGCCCACTCTATCCCCACATCCCTTCCCTCATCCCTGGCCCCTGCCTTGCTGCAGGGTGTCCTGCCTCTGTGGTAGGGACTCCCTGGCACAGGGTTCCCGGTTTTCTGTCAGAGACCTGGCATTGGGTCCTTGCACAGCCAGGACTCTCTTCTCTCTGCTTGCCTCTGCCCTGAGTCCTTGTCCATCCCAGGGAAGGAGATGCCCACGGATCCCACCAGGCACACAGGTGTGTGACCAACAGCAAGGAGCTCAGAGGGCAGCAGCCCAAACACCTGAGCCCCACTGACTCCCCTCCCAGGAACCATACCTGGGCTCTGCCTCAGCCCCAGGACTCCTCTGGGTGCTGGGGGCTAAGAAATCATCCTTCTCTTCCAAGAGCTGTCTGATGCTTTGGCCATTTGCTTGCTGCAGGTGAGGAATTGTGTTTCACTGCTCACTTCCCAGCCAGTGAATTCATTGAGGGTCAGTCCTCAGCTGAGGTTTGGTCCCAGTCTGCAACCTGAGGTGACCACTCATCCCATTTAGACATTGACATGAATCAGACAGGGCGGAAAATCCCTGTTTGCTCTTTCTCCTTCATGTCCTAAGGACACTGGGAGCTATCACTTCCCATACAAGTTCTGTTTTCTTTGTGCCGGAGTAGGTTCATCTCCCAAATGTCTGCAGATCTGTTCCTCAGAGATGCAGAGGAGATTCCTAGAGGTGCTTCACAGTCTAGGAGGTCCCAGACATTGCCTCTCAGCAGCTGAGAAATGCTGGTAATACTTCGGTCTTCAGCAAAAATCCTCCTTAAGCTCTGCTTTTAGGGCACAGAATTGGAGACGTTTCCTGTGGCATATTTGTAGTCCTCAGTGTGGGACATCTGCAGTTTCCTGGTGTTCAGACAAGCACTCCCTCACCTGCTTTGAGTGACCTCACAGCGGGACCACTGGGACAGTCACCTGCCACCCACACTCCTCCCAGCCCAGAGCACCACTACTCTGTTATGGTCCCGACATCTCCTGCCTGTTTCTTTCTCTGACCAGTCCTGTAATAAAAACCCTAAAGCAAATAGGGCTGCTTTGCACTGTGACCACATCTCCTCCACTGAGTCTCTCCTCTGATTTCCCTTCCAAGTGACGAGGACGAGTTGAGGAAATCCCTCTCGGAGCTGGTAGATGACAAATTCGGAGCCAGTGCCAAGAAAGTGACGAGGATTGTTGACAGCAGCAACCCCTTCCTGGACATCCCCCAAGCACTGAACGCAGTCACCTACAAGCACGGAGTCCTCACCCGCAAAACCCACGCGGACATGGATGGGAAGAGAAGTACGTGATCAGGGACAGGGACAGGAGAGCTGTCCCAGGCAGTCCCAGAGCCTTGCCCTGGCTCTCCAGATGAGGAGAGCCAGGGCACCACATCCCAGACAACACAGGAGAGATCCCATAAGTGCTAGGACAGAGGAAAAGGAGGGTGTTTTGAGGTATTTGTAGATAGGAGTGTTTTCAGGAAGTCTTGGTCTTCCCTTCTCACTGCCAAGGAACCCAGCACAGACAGACCTGGTTTTCCATCCTGTTCATGGGGCTAATCCCAAATCCCAGTCTCTGAGCAGTGGGGGAAGGCTGGTTCCTCAGCCATTGTCCACTCCAGCCCTGACCCTGGGGACAGTCTGGCCTGCCAAGCTTTGCTCCTGTCCCTATCCTGTCGTGTGCTGGCTGGCAACAGAACACCCCATAGCTCTGCTACCATATGGCATTACAGGAAAGGTAAAGGTATTTGGGAACTGTTCATGAGCAGAGATTAATTAAACCTTGGCTAGATCTTTTTGCTAATTGATATGATTGGCCCAGTCATATGATTAAAAAAGTCAGCTGATTAAAAGGTCTTGAGTAGAGATTTCCACCAAAGGCCTCCCTTGCTTCCAGCACCTTCTTAACAGCCCGTGCTTGGAGGATCAGCTGTCTGGTGGTGATGTGGATGGCTCCCCTCACCTCCCACCCCTTCTGCCAAGCTCTCTGTCCCCAAGCCCATCGAGATGGTAATGCTCCCTCCTCAGGGGAACAGAGGCTGCCTTGTCCAGCTGCTCAGTTCCAAGCAGAGGAGCTCAGGGAATGTCCCTGCTCTCCAAGCATTAAGTCCAAGGAACACAAACCTGGGTTTGGAGGAGCAGAGGCTTCCTGCAGGTGTCCATTGGTACCCCTGTACCAGCTCATGTCTGGCTCTGACCTGTTTGTGTTCCTGCTGGGAGGCTGCAGAGCCCAGGCACTGTCCCTCAGACACCTGTCCCTGCTCACCAACCACTCGTGAGCAATGGCCTGGAGGTGTGGGGGCTCTGGGCATCAGAGAGTGCCTGTGGTGGGTCAGGAGAAGGGTTGGGTGTTCCTGGAAGGTCAAGCAGCACTGGCAGACATGTACAATTAAATATTCTTCCATTTTTAGCTCCCAGAGGAAGAAGAGGTTGGAAGAAGTTTTATGCTGTGCTTAAAGGGACCGTCCTTTATTTACAAAAGGTAACCATGGGGGACTCTCCCCTTTGCTGTCTCCTGCTGTCCCCAGAGCAGTCACACCCCTGAGCAGAGGTGAATCCATGTCCTAACTCAAGCATGGACATCCACAGAGCTCCTCCAGAGACCACAGCTGGAGGATGCTCTCGTCTTTGGTGGAGGTGTTCATGCCAGGGACACTTCACAGCCTCAAAGGGAACCCCAAAGGAAGAAGGATGAAAGAGGAAAGACAGGTTTCTGCAGAAGGATCCCAGCAAGTAGGAGCTGTTGGGGAGGATGAATGAACAGATGATATGGAATAGATGAAATAGGATTTGGTGAGAAAAGAAAAAGGAAGGTGAAGAGGTGGAGGATCTGACCAGTCTTTTCTGTTATTTTCTTTTACTGTTTTATTTGCTGGCACAGATCTCATTTTGCACAGCTTTGCTGAGTCTGGTATAGGAAGCCAGCTGATGTAATCTTTTTGGGTTTCACTCAGACTTTTGGTACTGTCTCTCACAAGATCCTTCTGGACAGAATGTCCTGCACACACTGGATAGACACATCATGTGGTGGGAGAGCCAAGGCCTCACAGGGTGGGCACAAAGGGTGACATCAGACTGGTGACCTGTCACTGGTGGGGTTCCACAGGGCTCCATCCTCCACCCTGTGCTCTTCAACATCTTCATGAATGACTTGGACACGGGAATCAAGAGAACAGAGTAAGCTTGCAGACAATACTAAACTGAGAGGAGCTGCTGACTCCCTCAAGGGCAGAGGCCCTGCAGAGAGACCCTGACAAATGAGAGGCCTGGGCAATCATCAACTGTGTGAAGTTTAACAAAGACAGTGCTGGATTCTTCACCTGGGACAGGGCAATCCTGGGTGCACAGACTGGGGAATGAGAGGCTGGAGAGCAGGGGACCTGGGAGCCCTGGTCAGTGGTCAGTTGAATGAGTCAGCAGTGCCCTGGCAGCCAGGAGGGACATCTGTGCCCTGGGGACATCAGGATAAGGCTCTCAGGGATTGCTGAGGTGTCCTGTGCAGGAACAGGAGTTGGAGTTGATGTCTTTGTGTGTCCCTTCCAGCTCAGAGGATTCTGTGATTCCATGGTTCTGTGATGAAAATCTATATTCTTCAGGCCCTGGATGACCTGTGTCCTTCCATGGGCTGTCAGGCGACACTTTGTGCCTCCCTTCACCTCTGTTCATTGTGTAGCCACCTCCAGAGAACACGAGTGTAATTCCCAGGTCCTGATGGGACACCAAGTCACCATGGAATAGCTTCCCTGCATGCTCTAGCATTCAGCTCTCTGCCACTTGGGTGCTTGGAGGATTCACTGGGAAATCTTTTCTGAGGGAAAATCCGAGGAGACTGGATAGGGGCTCACTTGAACATCAGTGTGAGCCAGCCCAGGATGCCAAATGTCTGTTCATCACCAACCTAACCCACTGAACTAGGTGTGAACTACCTGAGCAACACACGCTGTGCAGTAACCCATTGAACTCACCTTGCTGGAGCAGCACTCCCCAGATGCTCCTGCCTATTGCAGCATTATCTCCACAGCAATGAGAGTAAACAAACATTGGATTATATAAGAGAGGCAGAAAGATCCTCGGGGCAGCAGGGAGTTATGACTCAGAGCTCGTAGCACACCCCAATGACTCCTGTGTTTCACCAGCTCCTATGGCACGTGTCAAAAGCCAGCAGAAATCTGGCAGCGGTGCATCCTCACTCCCAGCGTGGGTTGCTCTCAGCCCTGTGGTGTTTTTACAGCTGTGCCACTCTCCTGCAGCTTAGGGAGCACACAGGGGAGACCAGACCTCCTGCAGCCCTTGAAGTGTGGTGTTCTTCAAGCCAGCAGCACTCTTCTCACCCTTCAGTCCTGCTCTCATCACACATCTTCATGTGGAGTCTGCCACGGTCCTCAGGCTGACCCATGGGTTACACAGGAGGATTTAACTTGTACAGAGTTACCATCAACATTGAATTGTATGACACTTTCTGTGTGGGGAGGACAAAAAAAAAGACATTTCAACTATCACAGAACCATTTAGATCTAAATGAATTTTCCACCAAGGACTGCTCTTGGGATGAGTCTGATGAGAGGGTACAGATTGAGAACAAAATGCACTTGCAGGATGGAATTTTCTTCCCTGGCAGCAGAAGAAGCCGTGATGCCAACACTGAGTGTCATTGCTGCTGCTGGGACAGAGGGCCTGGGGACTCTTGGCTGGACAAGGCTTGCAGCAGTAACCACTCATTAACAAAGTTCCTTATGTTTGTCTGAGGTGTTCAGCTTTTAAAAAGAGAGCAAGGATGAGGCTGACTGGCAGTGAGGAGATCAATGCTCTTATCTCAGTGACCTTCAGGATCAAATGGTTCAGAGACTGAAGGTTTTCTTTTACGAGCAAGGACTGAAGGAACAAAATACCCAAGATCTGGCTGTGTTATGAAAGTGTCTGATAAATAAGAGCCATGACTGATGTGTAATTAGCAGGAGGGACCAGAATTGCCAAGGATGCCCCAAGGAAGCAGCATTTGGAACAACAACAAAAATAAACCAAAGGAATGTTTGGGCAAAGGATTTGGAGAAAGAGGGGTTTCTTACTCGTGAGCTGCTGCCAGACTTTATTACAGTCCTCTCCAGGGAATTCCTTGGGCTTGGCTGTAAACAGTGTCTTTCAGGCTTGCAGAGACAGGACAGAAGGAGGAGAACATGAAGACAAAGTCCTTGCCCTGTCACTTGCAAACATTCCCAGCACCACAACAGAGAGTGGATAAACATCCACCTGCCCTGTGGATCCTTGGTGTCATTTCTTGCCTGTGGGGTGGTTTGCAGAACAAAGGAATTGCACAATACAGGAAGGAAGTGGTGTGCCAGCCTCTCAAGCTCTCAGCAGAAGACAACTGCAGATAAACATAAGGTAGAACCTTGGCTGAGCATAAATCACTGGGGAAAGGTTTTCTGATGGAAGATAGAGGAGAAAGAACCTGCTTCCAGAACCAGCTGGTGTCATGGAGCACAGGCTCAGCCTGTTCCACTGTTCTGCTCAGACCAAATTGAGGAGTTAGGCTTTAATAGTAAAGTCACAGAAGTTGAACAGAGAACTCCATTTGGTTTTGAGGAGCAAGTTGAGTATAAACAAGCCTGAGAGGTAGAGGGGAGGTGGGAGGAAGGAGGGGCTGGGTAGGTGGATGTGTAGGAAGGAGGAATGGCACAGAGAGAGGTGGACATAACACAGGCAGAAGGGTGGGTGGGCAGGTAGAAGTCAGTCTGACAGAAGCAACTCAGGCAGCAGCCATAAACCTGCTGATGAGGAGATGTCACATGTCATTGACTCGCTGGTGTTAATTGCTGGATCAGCATGTTCCAGCACAGTCTGCTGAAGCAATTGCTTGATCCCCTAAAGGGATGCAGCAGAGTCTGGAGGAAGAAATGCAGGTTTGGGAGCAGGGCACACCTCTCCTGTGCACTAATCTGCTCTGGGCACTGACTCACTCCATGGCCTTCGGCAACTTACTTCACCTCTGTGAAATGGGGATAATAATCCTTAATCACCACACATAGAGGGGGGTTAAGAAAAATGATGGAGAGCTATAAAGCACGAGGTGCTTTTATACAGAAGTGTTTGAAAGGGTGCAGGTCTTCCCACAGGTTCTGTCCCTGGCCAGGAAGGGGTTCCCAGTGCAGCCCTGAGCCACAGGTGCTGTCCCATGCAGCCAGGCCCTTGCCAAGAGCTCTGGGGAGAGCCAAGATTCTGCCTAGACTGAAAAGGGGGCAGGAGTTAATTTTTCTAATTAAATGGTTTGTTTAGGGTGGTAGATGTGAGGTGAAGAAAAGAAAGGAGAGGAAAAGGCACTCACAGGCCAGAACATGAGGAATATCTGTCGGTCCTTATTGCCAGCACTGCCCAGGGCTGGCTCTGAGGCCAGAGGAGAGGGCAGCAGAACTGACACACCGGGATCCCCCACCCCATCCAGGTGCCCTACAAAGGCAGGCACAAGAGCTTGATGGCTTTTCTTGGCAAAACAAGCTTTGAGATTAGCTGTGGATCTGCTCAAGGGGTAGAGAGTGACCCAAAGGGATTGGGGTCTCCCAGCATTATCAGCCAAACATTGTGGCCACCTGGCAATGGGATGAGGCTCCTGGAAGAGCCAACCCAGGCAGGGAGCCTCCAGAACCATTCACTCCTGTGAGCAGCAAGGCAGAAGCTGGAGAGAACCTGCTTCGTTCAACCTCACACTGATTTACTGTACCCAGCATTAGAAAATGAAGATTTGATTTTTTCTTACATCAACTCTGATGCCTGAGAGCCTGAAATCCATGGAGGAAATACTTGATGATTCCATTGAAGATGAGCATCTGCATTAGTGAAAGCACTCAGCAGCTGTGGCAGTTTCCTCTTGTCACACGTCATTAAGCTGGGCTGTTTGCACTGTATTTTCAGAAGGCTTGTTTTGAAATAAGAGATCATGGGCAGCACAATCAGATATATTTAAATTCAAAGAGCTTCAGCCTCAGAAAAATATCCCAAATTGAAGTCTCTCTACAACACATGAGGCACGAGCTGCAATGTCTTCCTCAAGCAAATATTTCTCTTCTGGTGGGGTAAGGTCTTCACAAGGCAAAGCGTTTTCTCTGGGAAAAAGGCTGACAGCCCATCCCTCTGGCTACCGAAATCACCACGGTGGTAAGGACATCTGCACTGCCCACCTGGGTGTCTCCCAAAACACAGGATGCCTGCAGCACCCAGCCTTCCTCTGCTGGAAAGCCAGGGCTTTTCTTTGGGATTCACCATCCCCAGGAACCCGTGCCTCACATTTGTGGGTGGCCTGAGGCAATATTTTTGTACCAGGCCAAGTTTCATATGATGATGAGCACAGCAATCACTCTCCTGGATGGGATGACTGCTTTGAAAAATGAGGGAAGAAATGCTTCAGGAGCTTATTTCCCATCAGGAGTGAGAGATGGGTGAGCCACATCCATGGGCTGGGGACTGCTGGTCCTCAGTGCTCTCAAGAGCAGCAGAGGGGAAACCTTTCTGACCCTACAGCAGAGAACAGCCTCACTGAGCAGGGTCACCATCCCAGAGGCTGCAGCACAGCTTTCCCCTGAACCATTTGTACCACTGGGACATGGGACACAGAAAAAACCTTTCAGAGAATCTGCAGAGCAGTTCTGGCTTGGAAGGCGAGGAAGGCTTGGATGTGTAGACCATCATCACCAGACAGACCTGCCCTGGTGCTGGCAGCCAAGGGCAGTCCAGGAAAGCAAAATATAGAGCACATTAATCCTGTAGCACTGTAATCATCAGGGCAAGGCAGAGCCTTGCAGGGACACCCTGTCCTGGCATGGCCTCTAACGTGGCTGGGGTGGTGGTTTGCTTTAGCCAGGGCCAGGTTCCTTTCACCAGGTTCTTTTTGCACCTATCCATGCATCCATCTGTCCATCCTTGCCATCCCACCATCCGACTGGTTGAGCTGGCAAGGGTGCAGGGTGGGAGGCAGGATATTGCATTAAATCACTGGGAAAGTAAAAGGGTAAGCACAGGGTTGACTGAACTTCTTTTTCCTAAAAAGTTCTGTGCCAAGATCATCATTTCAGAGTCCCACGTTTGGTATTTTCTACCTTTCTATAAAACAGAAACACGTGTAGTTACTGCTGCATTCCTGCTCGTGTGAAGCTGTCCTTCAGTGGAGAAGGTAAAGCAGGAACACAGGGAGTGCTGCTGCAATTTGCAAGTGCCAGTCTAATGAATTACAGGGGACACCATGCCAAAGGGACACGTGTGCCAAAGGGAGACAAATCTGGCTCAGCAGGGCCACACTCAGACTGGCAGCTGCCCACCAGGCCCCACACCTGTGCAGGGATGCACTGGTTGCAGGGATGCTGCTGTTCCAGGCCTACCTTCCTCCACACAAAGCTGCAGTGATACAAGGAGCAATGGGTTTAGACTGAAAGAGGGGAAATTCAGGTAGATACAAGGAAAAAAGTTCTTCCCTGTGATAGTGGCGAGGCCCTGACAAAGGTTGCCCAGAGTGGCTGTGGCTGGCCCATCCCTGGAAGTGTTCAAGGCCAGGTTGGACAGGACTGGAAGGTGTCCCTGTCCATGGCAGGGGGTTGGAATAAGATGAGCTTTGAGGTCCTTTCCAGCCTAAACCGTTCTATGAGTCTGTGAAGCTGCAGAACCAGGGCAGGTGCTTGTTGATATCCTCTGCTGATTGGGAGTTGGATCCTGGTTTGAGCTCTGCACTGTGGGGGAAACTCTGCAGAAACCTGGCCCTGCCTTGTGCCTCCCCAGAAAGCCTCAGGCATGTGCTGTGTTAGAAATAACTATTGATAATTACGTTTAAAACTTTCATCTCCTTCTTTACATCTTCCCAGTGAACTTAATGATGGAAGCAGTTGCCAGATGTTAATTATTATCATTATCAGCTCCTAGCATTTACTGTACAAAGCAGTGCTTTTCCTGGTCTCGGCGCTCTGTGATTATAGCACGGGGAGAAAGGCAGGTTCATTAAAGCAGCCCGCAAATGTTAGTGTTGTCATTATCCAATTAACGTTCCTCTTCACAGGATGAATATAAACCTGACAAAGACCTCTCTGAAGTGGATCTGAAAAACGCCATCCGTGTGCACCACGCCTTAGCCACAAAAGCCTCTGACTACAGCAAGAAGTCCAACGTGCTCAAGCTGAAGACAGCTGACTGGAGAGTCTTCCTCTTCCAGGCCCCGTGAGTCCCAGCAGTGCCTGCATGGACAGCCTGACCTCCAGGCACTGCCAGACTCCCTCTGACCTGGCCAGATCAGCACACGCCTTGGGGGCCACTCCTGCGGGGAGGAAGGGGCTGAGGGTCATTCCTGCAGGGCTGTGCAGAGGATTTGGTCATAGGTCACAGTTTCTTGGTAGCTTTGTGCTGGTCCTTGAGTCCTTCCCAGCTGTCAGCAAGGCAGGCTGAGCAGGATGGGCTGGGATGTGCAGGGCTGAGAGAAAAGGCTCCTCCTGCTAACTTCTATTGGAGTATTCTGGAAGGGAGAACATCTGTGCAGTGCAGGTGATGATTGCCCTTGTCAGCTTTTGATGGGGAAACTGTCTAAACCTCCTTAAAGCAGTCTCCCCAGCCAGGGTAGATGTTTTATCTTAGTCCATTGCTGAGGAATGTTATGGTGTTAATAAGTGTCAAGGGTGATGAAGTCATCTTCTGCCTCAAGTCTTCTGCTGAGAGAGGTGACGTTGTCTGTAGGTTGGGCTGGGGTACTGATGTCAAGCTAAAGCCTGACATCTGAATTTGTGCAGCAAACACCCACCTGAAGGCTCGGGGCAGCAGTGTCTGGACAGATTTGATGAAGGACCCTAGGCAGCGTCTCACAAATGACATAAATGACATCCTGCTCTGTGGAACCTCTGTTGAGCTCCTCAGGAACACAAACCAGAGCTGGTGAGGAAGGCAGGACTGCCCAGGCTTTGAGAGGCAGAGAGCAGCCCTGAAATCATCAGGGCACTGTGGAGCAGCCAGTTAGACAGTGTTTCCCTCTGTCTTTCCCTTCCCTGGCACAGAAGTGGCATCAAAGCAAGGCCACTGATGGCCCTCCTGAGCTCCTAAATCAGGCTCTAGGGCTGTTGTCAGCTGTTGCCTGCTCCTGGTCCAAGAGCATATTCAGACTCCCTCTCTCTTCTCCCCTCCTCCATCACAGAAGTAAGGAAGAAATGCTCTCCTGGATCCTGAGAATCAACCTCGTTGCTGCCATTTTCTCAGCTCCAGCCTTCCCAGCTGCAATCTGCTCCATGAAGAAGTTCTGCCGCCCGCTCCTGCCCTCATCCATGACCAAGCTGTGCCAGGTAATGTGTGAGAGGAGTGGTGGAGGTGTGCCCAGTGCTCAGGAGGCCCTTCAGAGCAGGGTCCCCCTGTTCCTGCCTGAGGGGCACACTCAGGTGCTCAGTGCAGGAACAGGGGAGTGGAGTGGGCAGCTTGGACAGACATGGAAAATCCTGGAATCCGGCCAGTGCTTCCTTTGCACTGGCTACAAACAGCCCTATGCACACACCTGCCTGTTGGTTCTGGCTTGTTTACTGCTCTTTGCCCATCACATCCCAGCACCTTCCTGCTGCTGAAGGGGAAACAGCAGAATAGCTCCAGAGTTGACGCAGCAGAGCCCAACAGCCCAGGTTTGGTTTATATTTTGGCACCCTCTTGTTTCTGGAGCTGAAAAACCACAGATGAAGGGGATGCCTGAGTTCCAGTCAGTAGGGAAGGTTTTCTGGAAACAAGGGGACACGGTGCACCAGGCTCAGCTAACCAAGAGCAGCTGCCATCCGAAGAGTAGCTTTTGTTTCCCTGTCCTGGGAAGGCCCAACGTGCCTTAGCACTTCCAGAAAGTAGGGACACACTGCCATGGTCCCCCAGCACAGGGGAGGACAGCCTGAAACATCAGGGCAGAGACACAGCTCCTGCCTGCTGAGACAGATGTGGCCAGATGGTCACCTTTGTCAGAGCCCAGACGGGGAGGGTACTTGTATCTCCAACAGGAGCAGGATGAGCAGCTCTTGGGACAGCTCTGCTCCTGCCTGGCTGCTAGAGGATGCTTGTTACAGGAGCATTTTGTGCTTATGATGCCAAAGATGCCTCGGTGCCAAAGAAATCCACTCTTGGCACTTGAGATACCTGAGTTTTGCTCTTACTCCAATACCTGTGTTTGAGCTGCTCTTTATCAGATAAATTTGCAAGTGCAGAGCGCACCTTTGGCTCCAGCACAGCAGCTGAGCTCACACCCCTGCAGAGAGAGTTCCCCCAGCCACAGGCAGGCGGAGCCCTTGGGTGCTGCACTCCCACCTTTTAATACCTGACACGCTTCTCTCGGCAGGAGGAACAGCTGAGGTCTCATGAAAATAAAATGAAGCAGATTGCAGACGAATTAGCAGAGCATAAATTACATCCTGTAGAGAAGAGCCTCAAGTCAAAAGAGGCTGAGGAATACAGACTCAAAGAACATTACCTAATATTTGAGGTAAAGGAACTTTCATCTTTTCTGTGATAAATGATACCTTGGCTGATTGAGGAGAACTCCAGAGTGGGTGCTGTGAGTCTGGGAGAGCGTGAAAGGAGACAGAAGGACAAGGGCACCCAAGCTGGATGGGTGTCTTGGGGCAGCAGAAAGCCTCACTGTTTTGCACTGAAGCTGAAAAAAGAAATAAGAGTCATTTCCTTCCCTCCGTGGTTTCTAACCAGGGGAGGGGAAAAATGACAAGGGAAAGAAAATCTTCCTTTACTGTGCCAAATTTTGACATTTCTTCATGTCCCAAGTAAGACAGTGGTTCAGTTCTCAGTGTGATGCAGTCTTTTCCAGCAACATTAATAAAAAGCAAAGAAAAATCATAGGAGAATTAATCTTATTTTGCTGCAGCAATTTTTGTAAATAAAGCCAAACACAGTGTTACAGCTGAGTACAGACCCTTTGAGGATGCATGTAAATGAGTTTTAACCCCCTGGAAAGTCTAAGAAGCATTTAACTGTGGGAGAAATGGGGTATTTTGTTCCAGTGAGAGTTGAACAGGTGGGTTCCTGCTTACATAGGTGTCAGTGGGAAGAGACTGCTGGAGGCCTCTAGTCTTGCTTCCAGCAGGAACTTGGATTATTCCTAGTCTTAGCCCAGACTGAGTGTGCCGTTAAGTGGCCAAAAATCATTAAGAATGGAAATATCCCACCTCCCTCATGCCAGGGCTGCACCATCCTTTTGTGTAACACCCATCCTGATTCTCCAAATCCACAGCTCCCAGCTGCTCGTTCCCTTCTCTTTGTACCAGCCTTCCAAATAGTTGCTGCTGCCTCCCTTTTTCCAGCATCTGGTTTCGGATGCCTACAGAGAGGTCTCTATCTGAGCTTTTCTCTGGACTGCCTTTTCAGTCTTCAAGGAGAAATTGGCACTTCCAGGGCATAATTCATCTCATCTGTCTTATGAGATGTGCTCCAGAAATGCTTGTTTCTTTGTGCTGACAAAGGAGCCAGCACAGGCTGCCTCTGAGACATTAAGGGAAAGGATGGGTATTACACAAGTCCTGAAAAAGATCCCATCTAGCATTGGAACAAAGGATCCAGGCAGAGAGGATGCCTCCCTTTATTCTGTGCTCTGTGAGGAGCATTGGGGGCACAACTCAGCAGCAGTAACTGAACCACTGGATGGAAACAATGACAAGCAGAAGTATTTTAACCAATCAAGGCGAGCTCCTAAATCAGGAAGCAGCAGGTCTGCTGATCTCACTTTGCCCCCAGTATCCTCCTTATACAATCACAGTGGCAGCCAAGACCTGTAAAAGCAACTGGAGGGTCCTACACAGACCCACACACACCTTTCCCCTCAGACCTTCCAACAACCAGTCTTGGCACAGACCAGGCGTTGTGCTGGGGTTACATTTGTGGGGTGTGATTAGCGGGATGCTGATGGTACGGGATGGCTTTTCCTGCAGCAGCTGATGGAATTGTTTCTGTGTGCCGCACACACCGTGGCCTGTCCCTGTTCCCAGGCTCTCTGTTCCCTCTTTCCCTGCAGAAGAGCCGCTATGAAACATACATCAACCTGCTGTGCATGAAGATAAAAGTGGGGACAGACGACCTGGAGAGGATCGAGACCAGTTTCTTCAAGGTGGAAGCCGACGACCTCGCTTTGCGGAAGACGCATTCCAGCCCTTCCTTGAGCCAAGGGCACATGTCCATCAGCTGTAAGGCAGAAAAGGACATTTTAGAGCAGAACACTTAACAAGGAACATGTGCACGGGGGGATGAACCGGCAATGCTCTGCGCTCCTGGACTTAGATTGATGAGCACAATTTTACTTAGGAAATTGTATGAGCAAAACTGTAGACATGTATGACATGAGGATTGCTCTAGTGAAAGAAATCAAAGAAGCTTTAGTTGACACTCTCTGACAATGCTCTGGCATTTCAGCATCATCTCTTCTTCATTCCCAACTGCACCAGTGGCTTTTCTTTCCCTCCTGCTGCAGCCTGCACAACAAAGGGATATGCTGGTTCTTCAAGGGCTGGGTCGCTCTTTCCTCCACCAGCCCCGTCCCTCCTCCTTCCCCGCCTGGAATCCCCAGCGGTTCATGGTCACAGTCCCCAGCAGTGCAGGAAACTGAGCCAGGACGACGTCTGTGGCACCACCAGCGCTCCCAGAGAAGGGCACAGGGTGGCAGGGGCACGTCCCTGCCCCAGGAGGAGCACGGCGTGACAGGACGGGTGTCGTGAGCTGGTCACCGACCGGGCGAGAGGCGTCTTCAGCACGGCCACGTGGGAACGTCACCTGCCCACAGCAGGAGAAGCCTGAAGGGCCCTCTGTCACCTTATCCTTTTTTTATATATATATATATACATATGAATATATATATAAATAAATATATATATATAAGGAAACGTTAACGTGGGTTTTTAACCTCAGTGTGTAAGTGAAGGCAAGCTGCCTGGGGAAGACATTAGGGACGTGGAGGGTCTGACCAGCCCACCAGGATGTTCTAAAAAAAAAAATGGAGTAGCTGTGTATCTCGTTTTTTTTTTTTTCTTTTTTCCTTTTTTTACTCAAATGGAAATCCCACCTGGCTTTGCTGTGAAACATCGCTCTCCCATTCCTGCTTATCCAGACAAACTGCCCGAGTGGCTGCTAGTTTGGGATCCACCACTCTGGGTTCGAGGCACAACTGGAGCCGTGCGCGAGCTCCTGCGGAACCTTTGCGTGCAGGAGCGATCCCACCTGCCCCTCCCTGCTGTATTCCTCCATCCTGCGATGCACATGCTGTACTCTTTTAAGTGGGAATTGTGTTTCTGTTCCTTTCTGCTGTCTGTGGTCCAATGATTTATTGTTGTGCTGAAGTGATTCCTCTGCATTTCAATGCCACGACTGTCCTCCCACACTTTATTTATTTCAATATTTTGTTTGATCCTTTATCTCAGATTGCTTTTCTTTCCCCTAGGTGAGTTCACAGTAATCAAGTTCCAGTTTTGAAGGATCTTGTAGCTGCTAATTACAGTCATTTATTGTTTATATTTTGCAGCATTTTTTAAACAAACAAAATAAGATTTATTTGGACCTTCAGTATTTGAGAGCCTACGGACTACTGTTTTCCATGACGGTTCATGACACTAAAAACCTCTTCCCAACTTTATCACCTCTTCTTTTATCTCTGTTTCTTTGTACAGTTTGATAGTTTATTTGAAATGATGCACTAAGAATCATGTAAAAAAAAAAAGAATAACAATAAAACTGAATCTGTTGGTAAAGAGAATTGGTCTGAAGCATCGTTCCACCATGTGCTGGATTGATCACAGATTTCACAGCACCAGAAGACCAGGCTGATTCAGATATCCACCAGCACCTGATGCAGAAAAGCCAGGATCCTGTGGATAGACAGCACCAGGAAACATCAATTCCTTTCCACAAGTGGGTACCAGCCCACCCATCCTCTTGGATGGTTCTGGAGCGGGTGTGGATACATGGGCTGCTTTGGGAAGACATTCAAGTAACTCTTCCCTCCATCTGGTGCATCCCAGGTGTGTCTGTCCACATACAGCCTAGAGATTCATGGGAGCAGAAAGGTCCCAAGCCCTGCATTAGTGACTGGAGATGTTCTCACAACGGTTCCCAGAGGAGTCTGTGGCTGTTTCTCCAAGACATCATTGCGTTTGTGTCAGGTGTTGTACAGACTTGCACTGAAGACCTCCAAGATGTTCCTACTCACAGGAAGTGTCTGCTGCTGAGACTTTCACAGTGGAAGTTCAGGAGAAAGCTGGGCCCAATTCCTCCTCTCCAAAATCCCAGGTAATATTTTGTACCTCAGTCTTCCCCTCTGAGCATCCCTTCCAGCAGGCAGTGACGTCCCCAGTGTGTTTGAGCTGCCACCAAGAGCAGCTCAGCTCCCTGGGTGAAGGTGCCAGTCTGCCATCCTCAGCTGGAGTAACTTGCAGCGAAAAACAAGATCTTGGAAAGGTCTCCTCTGGGCAGCAGGAAAGAGACTCAGAGCTGTGAGCCTGAACACCCAGTGGATGTGGGAAGGGGTGAAAGCTGATGTCAGACAACACTTGGCAAGACAGCTCAGAGTACTAAACTTGCTCTTACTGAGTACCTGCAGTTTGCTTCCTGCACAAGTCCTGATCCAGGTGCACAGGCACGTGAAAAGGTGTTGAGAGCATCTTACCTACATGAGGGCAGAGCCAAAAACGCCTTGTTTGACCAATCCACAGCCTCAGCTTGTGACTTGGAAGAAAATGGATTTTTTCATCCCTTTTCTCCCTCCCTGGAGATCAAGGACTCAGCCACCCATCACTAAGAAAGAAGAGCAGTGGAATTCTCAGAGGAATTAGGCAGCTACATCCTTTTCTCCTCCTGGAGCTACTCAGATGCACTTTCTGCACCTCCCCAGCCTGTGTCAGCCCCTCCAGCAGGCACCATGACTGCTTTGGGTCTCACACAACCTCACCTGGCACTGCTGGTTCAGCCTGGCCTCCCCACCAGGCCACTTGTCCTGGACACAACCACATTCATTTTGGAGGGACTTCTTTGTGGGGGAGACTTTGTGACCCCAAAGCCAGGATCCAACTCTCCTCTCCTGCTTGTGTCTCCAATCTGTGTCAGCAGAGCAGCTCCTTCCCCTCTGGGAAGGGCAGTAAAGGCACCATAAACGCAGAGCAGAGCTGTCAGGAGGCTTTGGTGGCTCCCCCACCTGTGAAAGTTGCTGTAAAATATTTACGGCAGAACCCTAGGAACACACACGGCTGGAAATGAGGAGTCTAAAAATAAACCAGCCAGGGAAAGAAGAGAGAGATACAGGCTCCCTTCAGAGGCAATTGGAGAGAAAATTGAAGTAGCGTAACTGCCTCTAAATATAGAACACAATTATGGGAATCAAGGGGCACGTTTAGCAAAAAAATCACCACAAAGAATCCTGAGGCTGCCATGGCTCAGAGCTAGTGGTGTCTCAGTGGATGCAGAACATCACAGATCCCTGCAAACCATGGAGCAGGGAAACATCCCCCTGTGCAGGGCAAACCCACAGCTCCTCTCCAAGGGACCCAGAGAGATTCCTGGTGGGGATCAGCTGCATTGAGCACACCCTGTGATGTGGCCACACGGTTGTTTTGCATGCCAGGGACACACAAGAGCTGTTCCTTCTTGTAATGCAGGTGCTGCTGTGCCAGCCTTGGGGGCACTTCTCCATGAGTGGAGCTCAGAGATGCTGAGGAGAGTCAGGCAAGGAGATGGGGCTGCTTTGGGAAGCCAAAGACACCTGATCTCTCTCTTCCATGTGCCTGCTTTCCCCAGGGCTGATGCCTTGGTGATAATCCACACATGTCCCTTCCAAGGGGCCAGGTGTTCTCTGCCTGTTCCTGCCCATCTCACCTTGCTCTGGGAGCCACTGGAAGAGCTAAGATGGATCAAAGGTGATGAGGAGCTGGGGCATTCCCCAAGAGAAACAGGAGAGTGGAGAGCTGCATGGCTGCCTTCATCCAGTGAGGGCTGCACAGAAGTGGGGCACAAAGGCAAATGTCACCCAAAAAAGGACTTGGCCCTACCACCTTTAGCCCCAGGTCTAGCCACCTAACACCTCCCTTGCATGTGCTGTTGGGTGACATGGGCCCCATGGCGGGAGGGCAGGATTCTTCAGCCTTTAACCTGCTGGGAAATCAGTGTTGAGATGTTTTCATTCTGGGTGGAGTGCTGCGCTCTCTGGTCTGTCTGGAGGCCCCACAGGACATGCAATAAATGTCTGGGGTGGCCTGTGACCCAGCTGGGTCAGCTCCAGGGCAATGGGCATCCGGGGGGGTTGGAGCAGAAGAAGCCCAGGCTGTGGGTGGGCTTAGTCTGGCCTCCAGCATGGGCAGCACTGTGAGGGCTGGGGAGTTCTCTCACAGCTCTGGGCATTCATAGAATGATTTGGGTTGGAAGGGACATTAAAAATGATCTCGTTTCAAGCAGATCAGTTAGTTCCAAACTATCCATTTCAGTAGGGTCAGCTCACCCTAACAGATCCCTCTCCTTTAAGCGAGGGACTTTTGGGTACCTGCTCATGTCACCGAGCAGGAACAGGGGAGTGGGTCCTGAGCTGGATGGAACCATGGGTTCCACCTCAGGGACTCCTGTGCTCCTGTGGCCACACCACACTGTCAGTGAGTCCCCCACATGGGGATTGCCAGAGACACAGATTTCCAGTGGAGGAGCTGAAGAAAGGACCTGTTTTGTGGGTGGGTCAGTGCTGCACGGCACCACGGCGCCAGCAGGGTTGGACCCAACACATCTCCACTCTGTTGAAGTCACTGAAATAGGTGTCAGGTCATAGCACATCCTGACCTCTCTTGGCACAACTGGAAACTTCCATGGCTCAGGTGAAGGGGGATCTCCTGACCTGCAGCTGGAGGAGGAGTGGGGTCCCCCTGGGAGATGTGTGGGTAGCATTCACTCACCTCAATGAGCCTCCACTCCTGAGCCCTGCAGGGAAGGTCAAATGTCCATGCTAGCTAGAAAAACACCCACCCATGGGTCTTTATGGGCATAAAGATCTTTACTGAGCCAGAGCATCTCTCATATGAGGAAAGGATGAGGGAGCTGGAACTGTCCAGCCTGGAGAGGAGGAGGCTCAGGGGGGCTTTATCCATGTGTATAAACACCCAGTGGGTGGCAGTGAAAAAGAGGGAGCTGGACTCTTCTCAGCAGTGTTCAGGACACGAGGCAATGGGCCTAAAATAGAGAATGAGGCAAAGGGCCCAAATTAAAAATTAATAAATCCGGTCCAAATACAAGAAGATAAATTTTTGCTTTGAGAGGGACCAAACACTGGCAGAGGTTACCCAAAGAATTTGTGGTACTGCCATCCCTGAAGATACTCAAACCCTGACTGGGCACTGGCCTGGGCAGCTGACCCTGGGTGAGCTGGTGGAGCAGGAAATGTGGAAGAAGTCTCTTCCAGCCTTAACCAGTCTGTGATTCTGTGCATGGTGCCTGTCACAGCTCCCCATTTGCCCTCCAAAGGGCCTGAGATTAATGCAGCCCACAACTTGTTATTTCTTATTTTATTTATAATATAAAAAATGTTCAAGTGTTAAACAGTCAAGAGTTCTGACATTCAGACAATCCAGAGCAAACTTTGACAATCATCTTATGACAAATTAGCAGAGTTTTCTATCTGACCCCATCATGGGTGAGGAATAGAGGGTTTAGTTACTTTATTGCTAAAAGTTAAATGAAATAATACACTGTCAATTGTTGTATTATCTTCTCAGTCACAGCTTCACCATGCATCCAATCTACAGTATCTGAAATGCAAAGGACATGCAGAAGTAAAAATATAAAAAGAAAAAAGTCAGGCTACAATGTAAACAGGTTTGCTGCAGAGAACTGAGGAGAGGGGGGCACTTCCACGGGGGATGCTCTGCCGCCTGGACACGCAGGACTGTCTCTTTGCGCCACAGAGCCGATGGCCAGAGCTGCTCCGAGTTTGGGAACGCGACGTCCGTCATCGATGGCAGGACGTGACGGTAACAACTGTCTTTACATTACGTGGCACGGCCGTACGGGAGAATCCGCTCGCTGGGCTGCCCCACGCAGGGCCCTGCCCAGCCCAGCCAGGGGCCACAAGGGGACCCCAAAGCGCTCGGGGTCCTACTGACCCTTGGGGCAGCACGGCCGGCGACCGCCTGGCTCCGTGCCCAGGGTGACACGCGGCCGTCAGCGCCACGGGACCGCCTTGTGGGTGTCCCCCAGCACCCCGGCCAAGGGTGTCACCACAGCTCCGTGGCCCCACGCGCCATGGCCAACGCTCAGCCGAGGGGACGCCGCGGCCAGCATGGCGGTGGGGCGGCCACGTGGCCACGGGCGCCGCGGCTGAACGGAGCCGCCCACCGGGACCACCGCGCAGGGCCAGCTGCCAGGGCTGGCTCAGCGACCCGGATTCAAGGGTACGTGACAGGTGTGATCCACCATGGTCACAGGGGTGTCTGCCTGGCTTCACTACAAACCTGTGCCAACCCCACTCCAGACCCACCGGTGAGATGGCCAAAGGTTGAGAGCTATATTGTAAGGGCTGCTGCTGCTGCTGCGCGATTTCATTTTCTCTTCCTACCTGTGTGGCAAAAGAAACGTTATTTCTGCATTTCAGCACAGTGCTGTTGGGTTTCTTTTTCTCCTGATTTAAGCGGAAATACAAGTAGTTTACAGGGCAAGACAGATCCTCGTTAGACATGATAATGGAAATGCTCCCACTCATGTCCTTAATGTGTGTTTAAACAATACTTTAAAGAATAAGATCATTAATAGCAGGGTACGGGGCAAAGTGGCAAGGCTGTTTTCTTCCAACAGAAAAGCGCCCTTGTGACAGGTTGTCTCCCAAACAAAAATCTATGACCTTAAAAATGCTACTGAAACAGAATCCTCGGCATGAATCCCAGCACTAGCATACAGCAAAAGGCACCACGATAGTTTTGTTTTCTATTTTTAAGTAGTCAAAAATTGGCCCACTTTTTTTTTAACTTTATTGTTTGTTTTGTTTTCTTCTTTTTTTTTTTTTTTTACTTTTTTTTTCTCGGAAGCTGTAAATCAAGACATTACATATAAATAGAGATTCCCTATAAAAAAGTCATTGTCGTTAGCTATTATAAGACAACTTTGCTAAAATGAAAATAAAACATTTTTATTTGTTATATTTTTTGTTTTTCCCTCTTTTATATAAAATAAAAATATTTATTTTTTTTGTTTTCTTTTCTTTTGTTTTTTTTTGTTTGTTTTGTGTGGTTTTTTTCTCTCGCCTCGGCCTCCTCCATGTGGGTCACGGCTGCGCGCGCAGGAGCGCGGGAGGCGCCTAGAGAGGGTCGGGGTCCGCTTTGGGCGCCACGTGGCCCAGGCTGCCGCGGCCGCCATCGCCGTGCGCGCTGTGCCCGCGGCACGAGTAGTGAGTCCGGCTGTCGCCCGGCCGGTGCAGCGGCGGCGACTCTGTGTGCGCCGCCTCATTGTTCTGAGTGCTTAGGAACGGGGTGCTCTCGGCCACCAGCTCCTCGTCAGACTCGCTGTAAGAGGCGCTGCTCAAGGAGAAGGAGTCCCGGACGGCTCTGGCTCTGTGAGGGATGTGCCCGTTCAGTTTGGATTTTTTCCACCGCCTGTTGCTGCTGGCTGTTTTCTTTGGCTGCTCTAGCGCTGTGACGTACTCCTGCGTCGTCTCGTACTCGTCGTCCTCTGTGATGCGGAAGGGGCTGGAGGGCAGGCTCCCCATGCTGTCGTTTAGGTAGGTCTTCCTTTGGTAGTAGCTGTCGTACCTCTGCGTGTCCTGGAAGGGGAGCTGGTAGCGCCGCAGGAGGGGCTGCTGCTCCTCCACGCGGAAGCTGATGGGGGCCGCCGGCGGCAGGGACACGGCGTGCGCCGAGTTGGGGGAGGTGATCTCGAAGGTGGGCACCTGCGTGGTCATCGAGTAGTGGAAGTCAACAGGCGACAGGCGTGCTGGTGTGGTCAGGGCCGACACGTACCTGGAAAAGCAACACCTCTGTTTGGACACGGAACGAGCCCAAAAACCACCGGCTGAACCCGCGCTTTGCTGAACACCAGGGATCCGTGAGGCCTCTGGTGAACCTGCTCGTGGAGGTTCTCCTGAGGAATCAGGTGGAGGAACCTTGCACTGCTGCACCAAGGGAGGGTGAGCTGCTGGCTTCAATGGGCAGCATGTGCTGAACATCCCCCAAACTGCTTCTCCCAAGGGACTCGGTGCACAGTTCTCACTCTGCATTGCTGCAAACCCTGCAGCATCTCCCAGCAAGCTGAGTCACAGCTTCACTGCCTCTCATCTGCCTGACAGCTGCTTTCTGTTCCCTCTGGAGCTGCCAGGCGTGTCTCTGAGGAAGGTCCTTGGAATTCCCTCTCCCTGCTCAGGCCTCAGATGGGGAAACCCTGGGCATTGCTTTCTCTGACTTAGCAAAAGTCTCGTGTCTCAAAAAGCCATCTACCACTTTCACCAGCTCTAGTGACAACATCAGTATGGTCACTCAGGTCTGGTCTAGCCCCTCTCCAAACACCCCTTCCTTCAGCACCACCTCTTTCTAAGGAGCAGATCTTATTTCCTCTTGATATTGCCAGAGGTGTCTCTGCCCAGGCTCTCTTACTCATCCAGGGCCTTTTTACCCATGTGTTTTGTGGTGTATGAGATCTCCATAGGAGCTGGGTCAGTCTGCCTGAATGGACCAGGGGCAAGAAGGAGAGCAGGAGATGCTGCCTTTCTCCTCTGCCCCATGGAAAAGTTCCACTGCCTCAAAGGGTAACTGCCCAAGAGGGGCCACGTGGCCACCAAGAGTCACTCATGGCTACCAGGAAAGGGCTGGATCAAGGGTGGAGATGTGCTCCATGAAGAACCAGGCTGGGAAGAGGACGAGTGTTACTGCTGCTGCTGGTGTCTGAGCTCTGCAGTTGTGTTCCTTGAAGGCTGGGTCACGCCAAGTCCTGTCCCAAGGCTGTGCCCACATGCAGCACCCTGTCACCTGGCCATCCAGGACTGTGCTGAGAACAGACACCTTTTCCCCAAGCACCTGAAGGCCAGGCCCTGCTTGGCAGCCCACCAAGCTGCCCAGGGTGTTCTCCCAGCCAGTTTTTCTCTACCAGTTGCTGACTGCAGCCAGGCATAATCTGCTCCTGTCACCCCTGTGCTCCAAACCTCCATTGCCACCAGACTGCAGAACTGGCTGCTGCCCGGACCAGAGGGGCCTCCTGGGGAATTGGCTTCCTCTGGTAGAACCAGGGCTGGAGTTTCCCAATTCTACCACGGCACCGCTGCTCTAGGGCTGGCAAAAGCAAACATTTTTGGGTTTGGCACAGAGGCATGGCTTGCCCCTGCTGTGCTGTGGTGGCAACATGCAGTGGGGTCTGACCTCTCGCTGTGGGGTGAGTCCCGCAGGGAATCCACCGAGTCGCGGTACTGCGTCGTGGGCCTCCGCTGGTCCTCGATGCAGAAGGTGGCCCCGCGGCGAGCCCGTGCCTCCACACACGCAGGGCTGTTGCATTTACTGGTTCCCACTGAGGACAGCATTATCCCAGACTGGGAATCTGAAGTCAGGCTCTCTGTTCGCTCCAAGCTCCAGGTGTGGCTTTCATGTCTGTGGAGCAAAGCCCATGTGGACAGTGAGCAAGGAATCCCCACCCAGCTCTTCTCCAAAGACACAGGCACTGCTCACACTCAGCTCTGCAGCTCTGCAGCTCTGCAGCTCTGCAGCTCCGCAGCTCTGCACTGGTGTCCCCCTTCTCTGTCCCTCTCTCTCATTAGCATATATCTGGCCAGGGATGCCCAGATTCCCAACCCTACCTTTGATTTGCCTTTCTTTGCTCCTTCTTGAAGATGCCTTTAGAGGACAAAGAAAGTAAACCAGTGCAATAGGAGGTATTTATCCCACTACAGAATAAATGGGAGCAGGATGGGACAGCCTCTGGAGGAAGGCCAGGACAATTCTGCTTTGTGCTTGCAAAGTGCTCTGGGTGTGGAAAAACACCTTGGCTATGCCAAAGCAAGTCAGCCAAGTTCCTTCAAATGTGCCACCTGCACTGCCAAGTGACAGCTTCTTTGGAACTGCTACCAGAGAGGAGCCAGGAGAAGCCACTCAAAATTAGCAGAGCACAGTCTACTCAAGATTTTGGCATCAAAACACGTTCAAGGTGCTAGACAAAGACCATGATGTGCTGAGCAGCCAGAGCCCCACCGCCCCCAGTCTTGGTGCAAGGGGGACAGCCCACAAGGACTCACCAGGGATGCCAAGGCCACCTGCACATTGGGGTCCCAGCAGTGCCTTGGCCACCACGCTGACCCCCACCATTGCAGAAATACGTGATCCATGAGAGCAACCCCCCTGAACTCCCAAAACGCACCAGATGAAGCTGTGTGGGTGGAGGATTTTGGATGGGGGTTTACAAAGGAGAGCAGCCCTCATTAAGATTTCCCAAGAACTTGTTAATTATTGATGGCTCCAGGCACATGCTCATTTATAACTTCAAACAGCATCCTCATTAGAGGTGCTGATGGAGTAAAATGGAGCCTGATTATGCCAGTAGTTTGCCTCTGGCATGACTTCAAGAAGCACCTGCTTGCTGCACTTGACTCAGGAAAATGAGGTGGCAGGTAGCCAGGACCAGAGGCTACCCAAGGTAGGTTCCTCCCTACAGCTGTCATGAGCTAATGCTGCCCTCCAGACACACCTTTGCGTCTTCAGAAGGTGCCCAGGGATGGCCCAAGCCTTTGAAGTGAGCATGGAAGGCCAGCAAGGTGCGCCTCTGCAGGCACAGGAGCCTCTGTGTACTTGGCTCAAGCTTGCACACACCTAGCCAGGGCTGGGCTGAAGAGTATGAATGCAAAAAAACCTGGAAAACGCATAGTCTAGCTCATGAGCAGTGGGGTTTCCCTGGGAAAAAAGAATCATTCCCAGCTGGTCAAGTAATTCCTGGCTCCCTCTCCACTTGCTGGAGGTATAGTCAGAGGAATCTGGGGAGGAATTCACCTGAAAATCCAAGTTCAACATCTGAAGTTGATCTTGCCCGTTGTAATTGAGAGTACTTGCTCAACCCTGAGGAATGCCTGGACCCTAAGGAAACCTGCCTGGAGCCATCTGTGAGCTTTAGCTGAAAGAATTCCTGCATTCCTGGATGAATGGAGACAACCCCATCAGGCCAATGAAGGACATGAGCCAGACACATATCAAAGGCAAGTGATCTCCAAGGAAAACCCCGGTCACTTACTGGAAGAAGCACAAGAGCTGTCTAAGAGGAACTGGAGCACCCAAACTCAAAACAGCACAGGACTTTCTTTAGAGCATTTGAGGGACTTTTCTGGACATCAGTAAAATAGGGAAGTCCATCTTTAACTTAAATGTTCTCAAAAACCTTCAGAAGATTAAGGTTCCAAGCCATGGTGCTCTTCCCCCAATGGTTATTTTGAAATGAAAACAAAAAATAATGTCTCATCCTTTGTCACAAAGCATTATTGGTACTTTCCTGCTAGACCAAGTTTTCCAAAAAGTTTCAGAATGACTTCCAGTGAAAGAGGTGCCACCACCCGAGGTGGACGTTGATAAATTTCACAGGAGCATTTTCTTTCTGGTCAAAACCTGTGACTTCCAAGTCTGACTTTGACTCTAAGGAACCGGTCAAAACATTTGGTGATATTTTGTGTACTTTGTCTCCCACAAGGCAAATACATTCTAAATGTGAAACACATAACCTGTGTGTGCTTAATGAAGTATTTCAGATGTCCAGTGTGGCTGCAAACACAACCTGCAAAACCTTTCCTACACGCCTCCTCCCATCTGGGACTGTGCAAGGCATGGAAGCACAGGTTCATTTCCTCCTGCTTTCCAGCTGTGTCAGTGCTGCAGGATCCTGCTGGCACCTCCCTGCAGGTCAAGGAGCACACTGTTCCATACCTCTCACTAGGCAGCTGTGCCTGCCAAGTCCTGCAGTGTAGACATAGCCTGTATGTCACTACAGAGCCAAAGATCAAGTGAAAACAGAAAGGGAGCTGAAAGGAAAATCTTAGCATCTCACAGCATCCTACAGCAAATAGCAGGAGGAAGGTTCAGAGAAAAGAGTATACATCACCTCTGGCTGGACGTTGGAGTGGCTGTGGAGCAGTGATGAGATGGGGAGCAGGAGTGACTTCCCGAAAAGGTTGTCTCTGTTTCCCTTCGGATCACGTGCTCAGTGGCAGAAACATTCTTAGAAATATACTGCAAAATAGGAAGGATCACACAGATCAGTCACCAGTCTGTGAATGCTGCCAAAGAAAAATTTAACCAGCCTGATTATTTCTGGCAAAATCAGGTGAGGACTGAGTGAACCCAGAAGTTCCACAGCCCACAGGAAGGGACAAGGAGGGTGGAGGCTTTTCTCTGGCCCTTCACTTTGAACACTGGGAAAGGGCTGTGGCACAGGGATTGCAGAAGAATTTGGAGAGCCAAGGGATTCCCCAGAAGACAGTGGTACCATGTGAAGCTACTGAGCAGAGACACATCTCTGCCCACAGCTGGTTACACCCGACCGAGTGCCAGCAAAAAGAGAACAAGGTGATATCTCTCAGAGATATGAGTCCTACAGAAACACCAGATGTTACCCAAATATTTATGCTGAAATATTCCTTCATCTAACAACCAGCCCTGCTTCTCACAGGGGCACTATGCTCTCTGAGAGAGTCATTACTATGGGGCAGGGGCTGTGGTTCTTAGAATTCCCTTTCCCCCCTTTTTTCATAGGTAGGATTCAACCTAGCTAAATTTTAATATCCTAAGGCTGACCCAACAGAGCTTGCAGCTGATTCACTGGACTCACTTCTAGCAGTATTTCTTGTTTGGCTCTGTCTCCCCCTTACCTTTTTCTGACCCTGTTCAAGGCCTTGGTCCAGCAAGGCACTTAAACTCCTCAATGCCCTATGGAGTTCATGGGGTTTGATGGGAATCTTGCACGACTGAAGTCACAAGAGTGCCTGAGAGACCTGAGCCCTGAGCCCTCTGCATCCTGTCCTAAAGAGACTTCAGATTGTTCTCATTTGTGTGGCAGTGGTATCCCACCAGGACTTGCCACCTTGCCCAGGACAGAACCCTTGGCATGGGCAGGTGGGCTGGTGGACAGCTGACCACATCACCATGACGTGCTCAGCCGTGGTGGCTCCGGTCACTGCCACAGTGATCCCATTTGTCATCCCACAAAGTGGGACTTGACAGGACAGCATAATAAACAGGAAACATTGGGAACATCTCCCTTAGTGGAAATCAGGGTCACACTTGATTAATCAAAACAAGCCTATTAATCCCAAAAGCCCAAATCTCATCCTGTACTTCAAAGCAAAATCACATTTCCCTTCAGATGTTGGTTTTGGAAACGTTTCTACGCAGAATCTTTCCTTTTGCTCAAGTTTGTTTGCTCTTTGCTCGTCACGGACAGGCACACAGGTGTGCAAGGATACACATCCACGTCAAACCCCTGGCAGAAAACAGCCCCTCAGCAGCATGCAGGGAGATGGAGGCAAAGGGTCTTACATCAGCCATTTGGATTTCCTCAGGATCCAAACGTGGATGGCTTGGCCCGTTCGCAAGGCTCCGGTTTTGATGAGCAGGACACATGTTCTGCCGCAAGTGGTTATGCATTTGTTTTCTTTGTTTCCTTTAGAACAGAAGAAATCTATTAGGAACACTTCTGTCATGGGGCACTCTGCCCCCAGAGATGAAAGAGAAGGCAAGTCTTGGACATGTGAATGTTCCAATGGCATTTGGAGGAAGTTGCAAACAACAAGAAACAAGGCACTCAACACTTAACACCTCCTACTGCTTCTCCAAACAAAAGGTCAACTTTTCTTCTCATGGACAATTTGGGAAGCTGGGTCCAGGGTCCAGCACAATGTAGCAGAGCCAGCTGGCAATGGAGGAGAAAAGGGGGGAGAAGGAAAAGGGGAAGCAAGTCCTGACTTGGCCTTGGTGACAGAGCACTTGACCTGTCCTGCCTGAAGGACAAAGTGACAAAGTCTCCCCATGCCCCTGGTGGGACATCTGCTCCACAAGACCCACTGAGTTACAGGGGCACTCTGAACTGAGGTGCAGGCTGAATAGGGAGAAAAGTGCTGTCCAGGCAGGGAAGGCTGACCATAAAAGAGGTTCTCAAGTCACCTGTTCCATTAGGATTACTCTGGAAGTCCCTGCAAGGTACCTAGCTGAGCCCATAGCTCCAGCACAATGGCCCAGTGTGCTTCTGTTGGCAGAAGCTGAGCTGCTGGCTTGGGGGCCAGCTTTTCCCTGTAACACAGCACCACATGGCTGGGCAAAATGATGCTGTTCCAGGGGACAAGCAAATGGTGCCAGGAAAGCGTCTTATTCAGACACAGTCTGGTAGACAGCTTCACTGGCCACCTGCACGAGACCTTCCTGGGGGTACCACAGCACATCATCTCCTAAAAACAGCAGCTGGGTGAAAAGCATGGGAGTGTGGAACATGAACACTGCCACTCACTAACCTGTGGCCAGTTCTTGCCTGCCAGCCCCCCATACTCACTTGGTTTTACAGTAAGCTACCACACAGACGATGCCCACCACAAGCAAGGCAACACAGATTCCCGTGATGGTTAAAACCCTCTTCTGGTAGAGCTCCTCTGCTTCTGCAAATGGAGAGAAAGGAGGCAGTTACCGATGGGCTCTGGCAGCAGGGCTGTGTCTCGCTGCACAGGAACCAGCACTGCGTGGGGGTGAGACGGAGGGCAGCGCTCAGACAAACCTCCTGCCAATCCACTGCCCATCTAATGGCTGCCCCAGACCTGAGCCCAACCTTCCTCACCCCTCAAAAGACTCTTTTTGTCTCCCTGCTCCTTTATCCTCTCTGTCTCGGTAGCTCACCCCTTCTGCACTCACATTTCTCACCTTCCCTTCTTTTCCCACAGTGACTAATCTCAAAAAGCCCCATGACTCTCTTCTCCCTTCCAGCAGATTCCCCCCTTTCCAGTGCCTGGATCACCTAGCAGAGAAGCCCTGGAGCATGCCCCACTCCCCACGAGCACTCACCCTGTGATCCCTGATCACAGGCTCTGCTCTGCCCGGCTCAGGATGGCTCTGCCTTGCAGCAGCTGCATGTCCTGGAGCAGGGTGGTGTTGGGAGGACCACCGAGCAACAGGCCCCAAAGCATGTAGGTGCTGAAAGGGACATCCTGGAACAGTCAAAAAGCAGCATGAGGATGGAAAAGTGATAGTGTGTCAGGCAAAGAAAAGGGAGTGGAGTGATTAAAGTACAGGAATCAGTTATGGATTTTTAATGAATCCCTAGGAGGCGATTCACACCATTGCATCAGAGGCACACACAAAATGTAAGCAGCTTGCTGCTGCCTCTCTCAAATACCACCAAGTGTCACGGGCTAACTTTCAAACTAGAAGAGCCTTGCATCAAAACCCAGACCATGCTGGAAGTGAGGTGAATCATTCCCATCAACCAAAGCTCCCAGGAAATGCTTGGATCTCGTTTGCACTGCACCTAGGCAGCAACACCATGGCAAGGACACCTCTTCCTCCATGGCTACACCAGGGCAGATGTGACATCCAGCAGCCTCCTCCGAGAGCAGAAGAGGAAATTTAATTCTCCAGCTGGATGACTTGAGAGAAGGATTCAGTGCAGAGCTGCCATGAGTGTTTCAGTTCAGCAGCTGTGAACAAAGTCCTCATGCCCTCACACTACATGTTAAAGTTCTTGGGGTTTGTGCCCTCTTTAATATTCATTGATTTTATTTTTTGCCATCTAGATTAGGCAATAAAAGTCATGCCATGGTTGATGTGCTCAGTGTGTTTCATCCCCCCACTCAAAATACCTTGAAGAGACCATGTGATAGCCCCTGTGCCACCAAACACTCAAATACAAAACCAGAAGAGAAGCAGGTCCCAGAAATCCCTGGGACCAGACTTCAGCAAAAAAAAAAAAAGTGAGTGGGAAGCAATGAAACATTGCAGACAACTGGATATTTAGAATAATTTCATGCCATTCTAGGTTGAAAAAAGCATTTTTGGAGGAAAAAAAAAGGGTGCTAGGAAAAATGGTTACCTCTTTCTAACTCTCAAAATAGGAATGAAGAAAGGTTTGGTAAATGAGGGCTGGCAAGAAAGACAACCCTGGCATGAAGATGCAAAATACAATAAACAAAGTTTTCTGGTGTTTTTGTTTTTTTTTTCCATACAAAGAACCAGGTGGAGCTGGAATGGGGGAAAAACCCACTTTGGGGTGAAAGTCCTCCTTCAATGACATGTTTCTTTTGCATGGGTGCCTTATTCCAGGCATCAGCAACCATGGCAGACACATTTTTCTTGCTCTTGCACATCTTTGGGACCTGAAATGCAGTTGTACAGTTCTCTCCTTCAGACAGGAGTTTCAGAGATGTTATACAAATTAGGAAAACCAGCTAGGATCACATCCTGGTTATGGATGGCACTGGGCAAGAATTTTGCTACTACCCAGCAAAAGCTACTTAAAAAAAAAAAAAAAGGCTGGGAGGGAGGTCGGTTTTTGGCATGGACTCATCCATCAAGAAAATTTTTACAAAAATTTTTCAATAGCAATGCTTTTTGCTACAAAGACTTTTCTTCCCTAAGCATAAATCATTCCCTTTGAATCATGGAGGAGGAAGAAAGAGCAAAGACATCAAAACTATGGGGGTTCTTTTTGTTTGCTTTTTTTGTTGTTGTTTGTTTGGTGGTTTTTTGTTTGTTTACTTGGCTGGTTTGTTTGTTTTTTTACCTATAACAGGACAAAATTCTTTGGCCAAGGCTCAAATCCCAGCCTTTGTTCTGGTGATCATGTCAGTGTGGGATCCTGACTCCTGTGTGTCTGCCTGTCCTGAACATTCACCTGAATCTCACAGGGAATGTTTCAGTTCATCAGAAATGCAGATTTGGCCTCTCTGTCTCGAGCTGACAGCTCTGCTACATAAAGCAGTGAAGTGTGAGGCTGTGCATCACTGCTGCAAACTAAAAATTGAATGATCTGCTGATAGTAATTGGCTCCCAACATCTCATTAAAGCTGATGCTCAATCTTCACGTTGCACAAAACCATCTCAACAACAACGGAAAGGAAATAAAGAGAGCGCACACTGCGACTTTGTATTTGAGCAGGAAAGAGCCCAGAGCAGGACTGGTCCATTTGTGTCTCTAGGCTCTACAAACACCACGTCTTCATCAGCAGCATCGTCACTTTGACAGCAGCAAACACTATGAACAAACCATGTGGTGCCACACAGTGCCAACACAGCCACAGTCCAGCCATGGTGTCACAGCAACGCATGACAGGGACAGACAAATGACAGAGGAGAGACAACTGCAGACTGGGAAAACAGGATGTGTGCGGTTCTGTGATGACATTGAGAATGGATGAGGAAAAGGACAAAAGGTCAACAAAAAAGGGATGTCAAAAATCCTCAATTTTAAAGTTTGTTCAAGTGTATTAGCATTAGCAGCACCACTTTCTCTGAAGCGCCCTGACTATAAAATTCACATTTTTCCTGCACCAGGGGGATGCACGCCAGTCCTGGGGAATCAGGCATACAAAAACTAGAGGAGATACATTTCTTCAGTTAGTGAATGTCCCTCCACCTCAGGAGGGACCTCAGAAGGAAATTTAGGATCCACAACTGAAAGACTGGTGTCCCCATACCTCTAGCAAAGGGAATTGAAGAATTTTCATGTGAAGATCTGCTCTGGCTGACACAATGTTTTTAAGTGGTCAATCATAGAATCATCACAGAATCCTTGAATGGTTTGGATTGGAAGGGACCTTAAAACTCAACTTGTTCCAACCCTGCTGCCATGGGCAGGGGCACCTTCCACTATCCCAGGCTGCTCAATCTCTCTGCTCCCTCCTGACCAGCCCTCCCTGCTCTTGCCTTGTACACTCCAGGGAAAACTTGCCTCAAGGATTTGATTTCCCAGCTGCTTATTCAAGGGAATAATATATTGAGATATATATATATATATTTGATATATATCTAAAACCAGACTGAGGAGAATAGAAAGAAAATAATATGATTATGTGCAGCTGAGCAGGAGCAGGTAAATGCCCAAAGGGGATATTTTTAAAAGCATTTAACTTACTGCAGTGTTTTTCCAAGCTTGCCACTGGGGTGCTCAGCTTTACACCCTCCACTCTCATGGGAAACTACTGACTTCCCTGGGACGGTTTCCTAGACTAACTTGACTCATGCCATCTTTCTTGGAACAATTTCATCCTGCTCAAGAACCAAAACAAGCTGCTAAATTTTGGGAGGAGGAATGGAAAAGCTCATCCTGACCCTTTGCAGGATCTGGTGGAGGTTAGTGTGTCTGGGATGGCAACTTCTATAACAGCCCTGGTAATTCTAGAACTTGTCTTCCCATTCCTGGAATTCCTGCCCGTTCCCAAGCAGTGCCTGCTGGCAACCTTTTGGATGGACATGAGACTCCAGGTTTTCAGTTAAATACACAAAAGCATGTTGAATGGAGATGTATGGCAATTGCAACATCCCAGTCATGCCACACACACCACGCTGCTGCTTGGAACAAAGAAAAAAGTGCTGCTAAAAATACACCTGCATTTTCATAGGTTTGCATTTAGAATTTGTGATTTGCTTTGTTTTGCTTTTGGTTGTTGTTTTGTTGTTTTTTTCAATCCAAACATCTATCTTGGTGCCAGGGAAAAGAACAGAACAGCTGATTTTTTAATCATCCCATTAAAGCCATAAATATAATGTTGGAAGCTCTTAATGGCTTCTGATTAATAAATGAATGGTTGTTCCATACCCTTTAATTCAAATCCAAGATGCTCTGCCAATGCAGAAAGAAGACAAGGAAGAGAAAGAGAAAAAGAAAAACAGGTCTGTCAGAGAACTCTAAAATACAAACACACACACTGTGCAGTTACAGCAGGTTAGCTTTTGGTAGGCTCAGCAGCAGTCACACAGAGACACTGTACACTTCAGAGCATTTCAAACCCCCACCACAACTCACATGTTATGCAAAGAAAGACCCGAACAAATTGCAGTGGAAGTTAATTATGAATTCTTTCAGTTAATTATGAATTCTTTTGAGATGAGCCATGTTTGTTAGTACCTGATATGGAATTCACTGTTTAGGCAGGGGAAAAAAAAATTATTAAAAAAAAAAAAAAAATAGGAAAGGTACACTTATTCTGAAACAACTCCTGACAGGTCAAAACACATAGAGACTGCATGAGCCTGGTAAAAACCATTCATTCCCTTTCCACAGGGCAAATCTGCCCTGGCTGGTCTCCCACGCCCTGGTGTGCCCAGGGGCTGTGCTCTGGAGAGGAGCGCTGGGCACAGAGCTGTGAGGGCTCCTGCTGGG
>NC_031782.1:15025879-15035354 GCF_001522545.3 Parus major
GGCAGCACAAGCCCACCATGCCCCTGCCCTGCCAGCCCTGCCCCGGGCAGCCGCGAGCTGCCACGACCCACGGACGCTGTGAGGGATGAGGTGCCCGGGCAAGGCAATGGATCTAAAAGTGCAAATTGCACTGAAAGCTTGCCTCGAGCCTGTGGCCCTCCAAACTGCACTCCTGCCGTGGCTCTGCGTTGTTTTAGTGTGCTGCAAAAAGCCCAAATCGGAGCGTGTGCTTTCAGATTCATATTCAGCACAAGTAAGATTGCAGTTCATCTTGCAGAGACAGTGCTAAGCACAGGAGTTTACCCAATGAATCAACAGTGTATCCTGAATTTCAGCAATTTTCCTGGTACAGACCTCACCTAAAGACAGCTTTTCTTACATAAACATCAAAGTTCTCCATACTTACCACCATACACAAAAGTGAGCTCTGCTGCTCCCAATCACCATACACACAAGATTATTTGCAGCTTGGAGATGTCCAGATTTATTTACTATATTTTCCATAGGAACTGCTTTTTGCTGCACAGAAATACTGGATTTCTTTTGCAGTGCTGTTCAAAATTTAGGTGGTGGGAGGGGGAATTAGCACTAATTGTTAGGGAACATGTAAACACGTGTTCTAAAGCAGGTTCTTCTCTTCAAACCAATGCTGATGTTTGGGGGAGCTTTTGTAGGGAGAAGTCAGGGTTCTTTAAGATTTTGTATAATTTAAAGGCCACAAAACCTGGCTGCTCTCTGCTTTATATCTCACATTTGTGTGACAGGAATGGCAAACTCTACAGAGCATTTCACAGTCATTTTGTACACGTGGCAGTGACATGGACATAACGTGGTGGGCAGCAGAGAGCTGGACAGAATATATTCATTCTAAACCACTTGGTTATCATACCCAGCCCTGACCAAATCCTAAATCTTCCTACCATTGCACACACCCGTTTTCCCTGACACTGACAAATGCATGTAGAGATACCTCAAATTTCATCCATGAATCTTAAGCTGTTGGTCCATCTGCACACACACATTTCTCCCCATTCCAGGATCTTCTGCAACATCTACAGCTACAAATGGATGCAATTCAAAACCTTTCATGATTTTTTGCAAACTCAGAAACGCCTGTAAGAGCAGAGGCGGTGGGTAGGACCTGAGGAGCTTGAGCCTTCCCACGGTCCCTCTCATGTCAGAACTATTTCTTTTGGCCTCAGGGAGCAGATACAGCCAGCTGGCTGGGAAACCTGTGCCAGTGTCTCATTACCATCACAGGGAAGAATTCCTTGCTAATATCCAATCTAAACCTGCTCTCTGTCAGTTTGAAGCCATTCCCCCTTGTTCTGTCACTCCAAGCCCTCTGAATATCTGTATTTCTTGTCCTCTCCAGCTTCAACTGGACAAACTCCATTGGAAGCAATTTATCCAGAGGCTACCATGCAAATAAACTAGAGTGAGACAGCCCTGAGGTGGCAGATGTAGGCTGAGGAAATGGGCACAGCATTTCTCTCATAACCTTCATCATCATCATCATCATCATCATCATCATCCTTCTGTCTGCCCTCCACACATCCTCCCTGGTCAGGGCAAGGGGCTACAGCTGAGCACCCTGAACTGCTGTGGCACTCCCCAGGCTACCTGAACTGGGGACACCGAGGTCACAAACTCAGGTTTTTGTAGAAAATCTCATTCCAAATGTTCCTCCTGAATCTTTCTGAAAATGCATTTTCTCAGCATCAGGCAAAAAGACAAAATCCTGCATTTACTTTGTCTGCAGTGACTTTGTGACTATGATGTATTGTAGTTATTTTAAAAGATGAACAGACAAAAACATTTAAAGTAAAGTATTCCTGTAGGAGTAACACCTCAAGCAAGATGACTCTCCATGAACTGTAGATTTATAGGGTGATTAAAAAGGATAAAAGCCTTAGCAAAGAGCTGTGAAAACTGTGGCTGTGCTCACTTGGTCTTCAGATTGCCCAAGAACGTCAATAAAATGTTTAGTTACTGCACATTATTCCCTTGAAATACGCTTTCTGGGACACAGAGCATGCTCCAAGGCAAGAAACAAAGTGGAGAACTGACATCTGAAGACCAGCAAGATAATAAATTGATGATAATTTCGTTGCTAATCAATTGTATTGACAAGAATAGCACTTGCAGGATTCTGATTCAGGTTCTTCCAGGGCTTACAGGGAGCAGTGCAAGACAAGGGGTCACGATGGGGACAGAGGACACTGTGCCTGTGTTAAGAGCTGGGTGACACGTGGGAAGTGTTCTTTCCAAGAACAGAAAGTCTGTAAATGTTCCACAAACTCCACAGCCATTCACCTTCTCCAGTACTGCAGCAATAAAATTAATTTGGTTGGTGTCAAGAGTCCAAACACACAACAACAGAGTATTCAAAATCTGCTGTGGATGAGGGTGCAATGAACTTCAGGAGATCCCAAGAGTAACCTGTGCTGTGTCCTGGGAGAGGGATAACCCTGTAATTACCCAGCCACACCAAAGCACATCCATCATCCTGCAATTCAGTGGTCAGCAGTTGCCATCTCACTGAATGGAAGCTGCAGAATGCCTGAGGAATTTAAAATGCTGCTAAATATTGGTTGGGGGGGGTCAGATGAGTGAGAGGTGGAGGAGGAAGCAGAAATTTAGGTAAAAAAAACCAATCTTTTGCTTATAATTTTTGTATTGCAGTCACAGCAGGTAGGAAGCCACTGCTGAATAAGTGAGGTGAACAGAGAAGCTAAAATTCAGATGTAGAGCTCCCCAGAAGAGTTTGAAGTGGTACATTTATCCCTCTGCTCATGAGGACACTTCAGCTCAGCACGAAGAGCCAGGTTCCAGAGGCCATCCATCAGAAGGGTCACTTCTACCTGTCAGGGTGGTGACCAACACACCCCTGGGCACAGCCTGGTGAGTGCTGGGGGGAAAGGGACCATCCTCCAGAAAATAAAGAGCCCACACTGCTTCAGGATGGCCTGGCCAGCAGCACTGCAGCCAGTTCCTGTGCTCCAGTGGGAACAGGCTGAAGGCAAAGCTGCTCTCCCAAGGAATACCTGAAAATCCTGCTCTGTGTTTCCAAGCAGACCAGTAGGAAGGCTCCAACTGCAAATTAAACTTCAATTTGTAAAGAAACCAAGAATTAAATACGGGGCACAAAAGGAGAATATGCTAGATGACATTGCATATGAATGTCAGCTCTGTTCTAGGGTGTTTACAGGCAGGCTACAGCCTGCAATTTTAATTGGATCACAAAGTAGAAAATGAAAATGTTTCACTAACCAAGATGAATGATATGACATTTGTCCTCCAGATTGGCGATGATTATTTGTGGAGATGAATAAACAGCAAAGTTAAGATGAAGTTTCAGTTTCCACAGGCAAGAAGGAAGCATAAATATAAAACTCTATCCCAATTTTCTAAATTGTTCCATAAATCACAAGTGGAAAGAATCCAAATGTGCAGACTTAGGAAACGTAAATGATCCTGTTGACCACGTTTAACTTTCAGGATCTCAGCTGCACCAGGACTGAAATAGGTGCCAGCATGTTTTACAAAACCTTTACAACCAGCCAGCCCAAAGCCTGGCAAGTTATTAGCAAACTTCCAGGAAGATTTCACAAAGACCTGAAAAGTTGCTTGTAGAAGAGAGAAGACAGAGGTGGATCTTGGTCTGGTGTAGAATGGGCAGCTATGAAATACAGGTGCCAGCAGAGCTTTGCAAAAAGAGTTTCTTAGAAGGAAAGATGATTTTGGACATGGTTCTGTGTTCTGGGGAGAGCTGCAAGCCGTAGCTGTGCCCGTGGAGCTGGACCAGGAGGCAGCTCTGCACTGGGTGAGCCTCCAGCACCCAGCAGAAGCTCTCAGAAAAAAATCCTGACCCTTTTGGATATTGCTGCACTCTTCAGCCAGCAGAGAGGAAAATCTGCCTGCAGAGGGTAAATGGTGCCATTGCTGTGGATTCGTTCTGGCTGTGGAGCAAGAGTTGGATGTGTTTTATTCTCAGTGCTGCAGGGACAGAGACACCTGTGGCTCTGCAGGTACCTGTGCCACAGCAGCACCTGACAGCTACTGAAACATGACTTTGTCTGTGGAGACATAGGGTCATGAGGACCTTGATGTGAAAAACCTTTTAATAAGGGGATTTAATGACTCATCAGCCATGGAATTAACTCCCTCTGTAGTCATCTGCCAAGGCATTCCTCAGTTTCATACAGCAATTGCAGACAATTGCTGTCCCCTCTGCTCACTGCCATTAATTCTCTGTGGTTTGAATTTCAACTGATTTAAATGTTGCTTTAATGTCCCTCTCTAAGGTTTTCTTCTCACAGGTTAGTTAAAGCCTAAACAAAATGATCTCCTAACCATGATCCATCAGCCTTATGTGTGAACAAAGCTGGGACAGACTGGGGGTTCTCTGAGCTACCCCACTAATACAATTCCTAGTGAGTTTCTCTGCACCAGTCTGGTAGAAAATGGCAACAGTGTGAGTGACATGGGAAAAAAAAAAAAAAATCTTTAACATTTTCTCTTCATTTTCAAGCAGTGATGTCTCTATCCAGAGGGGCTGGCAGTAGGCACCTGCTCATATGGTTGGAACAGCAACATAAAGAAACACCACATGTGAGAAAACCTATCTAAATACATCTAATTTTCATCTTAATGACTGCAGTGGTCTAGCAGGTGTTTTGGGCAATCAGAGAAAAATAAACCTCCAGAGCTACCTGTCAAAAAGACAAAGCTAGCCTGAACTCCTGGAGAACATGGGGAGTTTTACCTGAGCAAAATGTGAATAAGGGTTTAAACCAGAGAGATAGGAAGCTTCTCCCAAAAGGAGGACACACAACATCTGGCACAATGTTGGGATGCTGCACCATCTCCATCTGTGGCCCAAATTCAGCAAAAAAAACACCTTCAATTTAGCTCACTCTGCAGAGACTCTCAGCCCTGGGATATACCTACTAAAAGTCATTGTCATATTTAATATTCATATTAAAGAATCAGAAGGATCCAAACTAGGCCTGAAAACCTGAAATACCCCAAATACATTTAAAACAACACCAATATAGGTGTCCTTATTTAAGTATCTGTCAAATGCTGGCAGTGTTCTCAAAACATGAATCAGGACAGAGCTATTTTATTTCCAGTGGAAATGCCTGAACCTCATTTAATCTGTATCAGCTTCTGACCTGTCAGAACCCATATGGGGATGAAGCACTGAGTGAATTATGGAACATCAGCAACTTCTACTGTGCCCTAATTATTGATCAAAGTAGAAGGTAAGCATTTGCAGGGTCCACACTTGAGTGAAATGTTTTTCCCACTCAGAAAAACAGCAAGTTCAGTGCAAGTTTTTCTTCAGTGCTGCTGCTATCTATATTACCCAACTGTGACCTGAAAGTGAAAACAGCTATAAACACGCATGAATCATCTTCTTATATGAATTTTATCCAAGTTCAGACAGGTAGCCTGGATTGTTAAGCTGGTTTTACCTTACTGTGCTGTGGTTAAAGCAGACTTGAGGTAAGGAAATGTACATGTGTCAGTTTTAAAGCTGGCATTGTTTCTCTAACACGTGAATAAAATTAAAACAAATCGCAGTCCCATAAAAAACTGGATTCTGCAAGCTGGGGAAGAAAACCACATGCTGTTTACTCCTGCCATTAATGCTTTCAAAAGGCATTTTCCTGACATAAAACTCATTTTCACCCCTGTTTTGGTTTTGCAACGTGGCAGCAATAATGTTTAAGCCTGTTGGACACCACCTCGTGAAACATGCTAGAAATCAGCTCCATGGGGTGAGCATCCCACTGCTGGCTGCAGCCAGGGCCCTGACACCCAGGAGGGAAGGAAACCCTTTAGCATCAGGTGAAAGATCACAACAGAACATTTTGGGTTGTCATTTTAAAAAGAACTTGCTTGGGTATTGGAGTCTGGGAGGATAAATCAATGGAGGTTTCAACTTCGGAAGCCAATTTGGAACAAAAGGAAATGCAGAAACACTGAGCTGTCCCAAGGGCCCCACAAAACCCATTTGCATCTTGTCTGTATGCTCCATGCAAGGGAGCCTAATTCCAGCACTTGCCAGCTATTAGCACGTGCTAATGAGACTCCTGCAATTGCCAGTCCAGGATGAGGACGGCAGGATTCCTCACAGAGCAGTGGGAGAGGGGTTCTGGCAATCAAGGAGCCATCCTGAAGAGGCGTTTCTCCTCTGGTACCACTAATTAAAGCCTCTTCCTTGGCTCTTTTTAAAAAGCCTCTTCTCAAACCCACCATTTGTGGCGGGTCCAAGCAGCCAGGCTGGAGGCAGGATGGGTTTTGGGGACAGTCACAGGAGGGTCACAGGTTTCCTGCATCTCCTTTCAGCTCAGTCCTTACCCAGACCAGGGTCCCACTGATGCTCAGACACTGAATAGGGACCCAGAAAAGTTACCCACCTTGCCCACAATGAGCTAGATGTGTCTGTAAGTGAGACCTGTAGGAACTGGAAATTGGGAAGCACCAAGTGCAAAGGCTTTAGGGTATGTACACCCACCGAATGCATTAAATGATCTGTCACTGCAGTTGGGATCTATCCCATTTGCAAGGCTGTCCTAGGAGGGACAGGGACACCTCTGTGCCCAGGAGGGACATAGACTGATGCCCATTTGGCAGGTTTATCCTGGATCCTGCCTGGCAGTGAGGCTGGGAAGCCCTGAGGCAGTGACAGCCACCAGTGTGACCTCTGTGCCACAGACTGTAAAGTGATTTCATTACAGTCACACCCTCGATGTGACTTCCTCCTTTGGTTCAAGGAGATTCATACCCCCCTCACAGGAGGAGTGGGAAGATGCCCAAATCCTGTCCTGCACAGCACGGGGAAAATACCCAAATTCTGCCCTGCACAGCACAGGGAAATGTCCAAATCCTGCCCTGCACATAACAGGGATAATACCCAAAGCCTGTCCTGCACAGCACAGGGAAATGTCCAAATCCTGCCCTGCACATAACAGGGATAATACCCAAANTTCCTCCTTTGGTTCAAGGAGATTCATACCCCCCTCACAGGAGGAGTGGGAAGATGCCCAAATCCTGTCCTGCACAGCACGGGGAAAATACCCAATCCTGTCCTGCACATAACAGGGTAAATACCCAAATCCTGTCCTGGACATAACAGGGATAATACCCAAATCCTGTCCTGGACATAACAGGGATAATACCCAAATCCTGTCCTGGACATAACAGGGATAATACCCAAATCCTGTCCTGGACAGCACAGGGGAAATACCCAATCCTGTCCTGCACATAACAGGGTAAATACCCAAATCCTGTCCTGCACAGCACAGGGAAATGTCCAAATCCTGCCCTGCACATAACAGGGAAATGCTCAAATCTTGCCCCGCACAGCACAGGGAAATGCTCAAATCCTGTCCTGCACAGCACAGTCCATTTTGGGACAGCAATGCTGGCAGGCCCAGCTCCACACACAGCACAGGCTCATCTCACACAGCACACCCACCACATAAACTCGGGCCTTGTTTGCATTTTGCCTGGAAAGAGCAAGCAGCATTCAGTTCAATCAGAAATAAAAGCAGAGCCCATTCTAACAAATGGGGAGATAACGAGCCCCGGTTCTCCTCTTGGACGCGACCACAGCTCCTCTTAGGATGGAGCAGAGCTGGGAGCGAACAGGAAAGGAAGAGGGCTCTTGGAGAACAGAAGAACCTGCTTTAAGGACATGACACAGAGCTACAACAACAAGGAGAGAGAGAAGTAGAAAGAGACATACTGGAGAAGCTGACCATTGCGAAATGCTGACACCGGTCTCCTGTGAATTCGATCGGACACCTACCGGAAGAGAGAAAACCAGAAAGAGAGAAACAAGATAGCAAAATGACACCCAAACAGGCTGAACTGAGGCCCCTTCTGATCCCTTCCAGGGCTCCTATCTCCTGCTTTCAGCCTTCACCCTTACCTGCAGCCCTAAGCCCTACCCAAAGCTGACCAAGAGCCGTCCCTGACTAGACCACTCTACATCCACCGCTGTGCCCGGGAGGTTTTAAGTAGTGTGGTGCATTTTTTGTCTTCAAACATACTTTGCTTAGGATCTGGCATGTACAATCGCAAAGGCAGTTTCTCCAAACATCTCTGTCCGAAGAATCCATTTGGACATCTGGAGGGGAAAAGGGGAGAAATCACAGAACATGTCTGGCACAGTTCTTGAGGCTAAGGTCAGAAATAAAAAGTGCATTGCGATGAATGGAAAAAATAAAGGTTTTACATGCGTATTTACTCTTTGCTTTAACCAGGCACCTGCAACATCAGCGTTCCAGCTCTGGTTTAGGCCTGGGTCTTCAAGCAGGCAGCCAAACCCCTCCTGCTCTGTCCTGCTCTGCCTGCCTCCTTCCTTCTCACCTGCTAGAAGCTGGCAGGAAGACTGAGATGGGCTGGATGCTACTTTCAGAGACTGCGTGGAGCTGCTCTGTAGACTGGCAAGAGGCACCAAAAGCAGTGAGCAGCTGCTCAGGCGACAGCGAGCACTGGGTGTGGAAAGCACACCCATTATGAGCCCAGAAGTACCCACGGGGTGGTTAGAGAGAAAGCACAGCAGAGTCTCTGTGTTAACAGAGAGGAAGGGACAGAGAAGAGAAGAAAGCTGAGCTGAAGGGCTCTCAGATGCTGTCCAAATGCAAGGCTCTCTCAGGCTGTCCTGGCCTAGGTCACAGGATGGACTGAGATGTGTCAGCTCATGGGCACCAGCTGCACATTCACGTGATGCTCGGGTGCCAGGGAAGGTGCCCTGCAGTCAAGGGCCACCTGGCATTGGGCACCAGCCCATGAGTGGTTCCCCAGAGCACTCCCCAGATGGTTTGGGGAGCACAGGGACATGGGCAGGGGTGCAGCAGGAGCTGCAGGACCACCCAGGGTGAGCAGCACCTGCACCCTCTGCTCTGCCACCCATTGCAGCTGCAGGTGAGCCTGGGAAGCGATGGGAGCCCAGCCTGGCTTGGTCAAACACTTGTCTCCCTCCCTCACTTCACATCTTTTCTTCTGGATACTCCTTGGATAGACATGCACAGTATCCCTAGTTTTCTTGAAGCCCCAGCTCTCACCTCACTGTCCCACAATTCCCTACCTTCTCAACAGACCTCTCTTTCCTCTGAGCTTAAGAGGGCTTTCTTTTATAGCATTTTAACATCTGTTTTTTCAACTTCTTGTGAGAGAAGCTGCAGTCTCTACACCTGGTACATGTCAGGCCTTCCTTGCTCTCAGATGCCACCCACAAGATCTCTCTGTCCCACAGTGATCTGCAAGTGGAAGACAAGGAAGGGACTGAACGACACCTCAGTAAAACATTGATGAGTCAGAGGCCAGGTCTGATGTCAGTGGCTCAGCTCCTGGCCAGGCCACTGCAAAGGACAGCAAGAGGTTGGAGCAGCATCAGGTGACTTCTCCAGCCTGTGCATCTGGTGGGGTGGGGCAGGTCCAGGTCCAGGTCCAG
>NC_031782.1:15035449-15056992 GCF_001522545.3 Parus major
TCCAGGTCCAGGTCCAGGTCCAGGTCCAGGTCCAGGCTCCATGCAGAAAACCTTGATTTTTGGTAGTTGTGCTTCATCATGGACATACACTGACCTGGCTTTGGCACTTGATCTCTTGCTGGATTTCACTGCAGTTTTGGTAGGCCCGAGCTGAGCAAAAAAAACCTGCTGCACCCTCACTGCCCATGACCAGATGTGGGTCAGCATCTGGGTTTTTGGGACCTGTGCTCACACCTCTAAGTGGGAGTATGCTGGGCTATTTGTGCACCCCAAACTACTCATGGAGGACCTTAGGGCATGGCTCTACATGAGGATGCACTGAGCCCTCCAGTCATACACTTCAGTTTCTCAGTATCCAAGTCACTGCTGAAACTGAAAATTGAACTCCCTGGTCAGGCAAATATCTTTGAAAAATTGGTGCTTTTATCTCATTCTTGGACATTCATTGGACATGGGGTTCATCTTGGGGCACAGGGAAGGGAGATAGACCAGCCATACCGGGTCAGCTCCCAGGGAAAGCTCAGCCCAAGGGTGACCATCAGACATGGGGCATGTTGACCTCCCCTGCCATGAAGCACAAGAAGCTGGTGCTGGGAAGGGAAGAAAACGCCCCATTGTCAATGAAAAAGCACAAACCTGAGGCACTGGGTGGCACAGACTCACAAAGACAGCCCCAGGGAAGCAGGACCAAAGGAACCCTTCAGAGATTGCACTGGGGTTTGAGCAAGGAATCCAGAAGAGAAGCTGTCTTCCCAATCCTCTTGGAAGTTTTTTCATCACCTCTGGTAGAGTCAGGAACGTATTCAGAGTCTTCAAGGGAATCCAGTTTTGCTTGCAGCTTGCTGGGATCTGAGATTTCCCGGATGTTGTGAGCACACAAAGGGCCTCAAGGGTGCTGCTGAAAGAAGCAATCGTCCTACCCAGCCCAAAAAGGGGTGTTTTGTCAGAAAGGAGCTAAAACTATCTCAGGTGCACATCTGCAAGAGGTCAGCCAAGGCTGGAACTCCAGTGAGACTGGGGCTGCATTCCATTAAGGAAAGACTGAAAATTATGGGAAAAGTGGTGGAAGGAAATAAAAGCCCAGAGGAAGGAACCAGTAAGAAGTGAAAAAGCAAAACAAAAAGGTGTCAAAGAAGCTTTGATGCCATGACAGCTTCCATATAGCCCATCTCCAGATCTCTGCAGTCAGCCAAGCGTGGGTGGGGACAGGAGCTCTCAAGACAGAAGGCAGTACACAAATGTCTTCTCCGTGTCTAGGACAGCTCAGGTTTCTCATCTTTAGTTACTCAGCGATTCAGCACTGGGAGAAGTGACAGAAAAAAAGCCCCCCTGTACAAGAGCAGCTTCTGTCACCTCTCAAGCTTGTGTACAAGCTGTCATTACACAATGTGCCACCCCTGCACACCTGGGTTCTGGCTCCTCAAAAGCAAGGCTGCAGGCAGAAGCAGTGACCAGAAGACTTTTGAGAGCATGCAGTGCTTTTGGTTCCTTTTTTTTTCAATCTGTCTCTCTAACTTGTAGGCCACTGAAGATGATTTATTATTTATTGCTGTGGCCCCAGATGTGATTTCAAGGAAAGAAATTTCCAGCATGCTTGGTACATGGGTCTCCCAGTCTGGACAGGAAGAGCAGTGGAGATCATCCCTTCTGTATTGAAATCTGCTGCCTGTGGTGAGGGCAGCTCTTCTGCAGTGAGGGATACACCTGGAAGTTAAGGCTCACTGAAGCTGAGAGCTGTGAGCTGGTCTTTAATCATGGCATCCTTCTTCCTGCACGCTTGACCAGAGCCAGAAGAGGTTCTGGCTGGCTGCCCAAGCAAAACCAAGTCCCTCCTTCTTTGCAAAACTCTTGCAGGGACTTCACAGATGGTGGACTTTCCTGCCAATATCACCTTTGGACTTTTTGGTGCACTCACAGAGGCAGACAATGGGTCTCTCCCCAAAGGCCGAGTGGACAAGGGTCCTGGGGAAGGACAAGGCTGCACCAACTTCTTGCAGACAGCACCCTGTCCCCTCTCTAGCCTGAGTGGAGACTCCCCAAACTCCCCTTGCTTAACAATCTCTCTGTGTCTAATTGCTACCCCTGAAAATTACTTGTAAATGCCATTGATAAAACTGGTCAGGGATTTTTCTGTCCAGATCCTGTTTTCTATTATTGCTGGAAAAAAATCCCATTCTTTTAGTTTTGACCTTAAGACCTTTTTTTTTTTTCTTTATAACCTCATTTTGAAAACATATGCAAAATTCTGCTCTTGGGTTCAGGATGAATTGCAGTGAGATATTTACAGGGTAACAAAAATGCAGTAAGTTGATCAGTCAAATAAAGCATCTCAAAAAGTACAAACCAAAATAGTTTGAATGATTCATTTTTATGATGTTTGCTGGGCACTTATTTCTGAAAACTGAGGAACTTTGACATTTTGCCCTGTATCAGGGTGGGGCAATAATTATTGTTAATTATTATTTGCTACTTTAAATTCATTATCATATTCTTCCTGCTGGAAGCAAAACTTTTTCTGTCCAGATATTACTCTAAGTCTTGCAAGGGTAGGCACATTTCCTTTGCACCCCCAGATCTTAACTGAAAGATGCCAAATTCAGTAGCTCTCATAAATCAATCCATGCTACAGAAGAATGTGAATGAGCAGGTGCTTCAAAATAACACAATAAAGACAAGCTGTAGCAGATGGACACAATGCACTGAAGTAAGCTAATGGAAAAAAAAAAAATGTTTCAAGCAAGTTGCTTTTTTTGTGGGAAGGGCTGAAAAAGAAGACAGTTCTGTCATTGTCCCCTGACCAGTCACAGATGATCAGGCTCTGGAGAGCCACAAAAGGCTGGACTCCACAAAATCACTGATGGGAAGAAGAGAAAGCAACCAGAATAAACACAAAGGCCTTCTCCAGAGCAGCTAATCAAGGCATGTTTGCTGCAGAGTGGAGTCCAAACCTCAGGGACATCCACTGCTGGGCTCAGTGACGACAGCGGCGCGCTCCGGCCGCAGGATCTGCGTCGTTGCCTCCACTGAGCCTTTGCTGTTGCAGGATCAGCTTCCACACTCTGATGGGCCTCAAGGGTCTGATACAGCCACAGTGCATTCAGCAGGAGGCACAGACAGGCCACCTGGACCTGAAAAGGTACCTGATCTCATCACCCAAGATAAACAGCACGCAAAACCCAAGGAGCGAGTCCTGGCTGGTTCGGGGGATTTGGAACAGGATGTGGAGATTTTCACCCCTAGCTCTTCATTTCCAAGGACATTGCAACACCTCCCCACAGCACTGCTCGTACATCCGTGGCACAGTGACGTCCTTGTGGCTGTGCAATGAGCAGCTGGTGCTGACCAAACGCCGCTGGGAGGGATGGAACAGCTCCAGATGCCACAGGGCAGCTGTGCAAACAGTGCTGCCTGGAGGACCACGGCCATACAGGATCCCTGTGATACTCACACCTTTGGATGGTGCTCTGGGAAAGCACAGGGGAGCTGGCAGTGTGGCCAAACCTTCAGAATGATCTTTCTCTTTCCTGGAAAAATCTGCAGGAAACAATGCACTTGAGGGATGTGATTTCGAAAACTGGGGACTTGGATTCATTGATTAATTTTAAAACGATCTGATCTGTTCTTCTTTTGCTTTATTTTGTTTTTTATTCTCTCCTTGACTTCCACCTTTGCCTGATGTGCTCCAGGCCTCTGACCTCCCTCACTCACGTGAGGCAGAGCTGTCATCCCAAACCCAGAGAGTCTGTTCATCTGCCAGCATTTGCAAACCCTCCAGCCCGATTCTTGTGAGCATAACTGGTCCAACATGATGTGGGGTGCTCGGTAATACTCTTTAAGCCTTCTGATCCCACACGAGATCCTGGCCCAGGGCAGATCACTTGAATTCCACTGACCACACAAAAGAGATGTGAAGAGCATTTTAGTGGGCAGAGGAGGCTCTGAGAGATGAGACCTGACTTGCTTGTTTTGTTTTCCTGGGAAGACCCCAACTGTACTCAATGTGTGCCAAGACCTAACTGGGAAAAAGAGCATTTCTTCTCTTTGGATAGCACAACCCTGGGGGGCACCCAGCAGTGGAGCAGCCTCCAAGTGCTCTCAGTTGTGCCAAGGACTCACTGGGCTCCAGGATGGAGGCAGATCCAAGAGCAGAGGCTGCCAGTCACCCCAACACTCTGTTTGGACCCAACAAACCAGGCACCTCTGTTGTGTGTCCCACTTGGGTGCTTGTGTGCATCCCCTCTGTGGCACCTCATTGTGCTCTACCCAAACTTGTCATTGCCCTGGAGTCCAGCTCCTAAGGCCTCTCTGAGCAAAATGATCTGGAGAACGGTCAAGAAATTCCTCCTGTGAAGAGCTTGGGGCTTTTTCATTTTCTAGGGCAGTTGAGTTGGCTCTGTCTGTCTGTAGCTTTGTCATTTCCCAGGTTTCAGAATATTTGAGGCAGCTCCCACTTCTCCCATCTAACTTCCAGGCACTGTGTTTGCAGTCAGGGTAACAACACAGACTGCTTTATGTTCAGGTTTCCTTCGACACCAGCATGCCTTGAATTTACTTAGAATTCAGGACAAAATTATGGAAGAACACAATCCAGAAAGACACAATTTCTGCAACAGATCCAAGTCCATTCTGGGCTCTTCCTCAGTGAAGAAAATGCTTTGTCCAAGGTCAATCTGAAGTGTATTAAAAAGGGAGGGAGGAAGCGGGATTACAAGCAAATACTTTGTTCCTCAGGATTTAAAAGACTAGGAGGAACATGTTTCTGGGAAGCCTGTTATAAAATAATAATAAAAGGCCAGCTGCCAATTTAGACGATATTTGTTGCAAATCAAGCATGAACCGCATCAGGAGAAGAAATTATTTGAGAACTCATCTGCTGTTTTTGGTCCAGACTGCCAGGGGCAACATCTACAGGAAGGATTTCCTGTGCTTCTGGACAGCTGTGGGGATGGAACCCACTCCAGGAAGCTGACTGTGGGATGGTGAACAAGAACACCCTAAAATTCTGGTACCTGGATTCTGGAAAGGCTGGTAACATCACATGGGGGGGACAGAATCCCCTGAGCATTCAGTGAGGGAGGGCTGTGAGCTGGCTCAGGGGGCCAGGTGATCCCCCCAAGGCCCTGCTGACTCTGACTGGAAGTGTGAGATGGAAGCAGCACATGGACACGTGTTGTTCCTGGCTGGAGCTGCTCACATGGCTCTTGTTGATCTCCAAAGCATTTCAAGAGGTTGTGAGCAGAACCTACTGATCTCCTCCATGCTCCTGGCTCAGAGGCACCGTGAGGCTGGAGGGCCAAGGCTGCTGTTGCAGAGATCAGGAGTGAACTTTGAAGCCTTTATCTTCACCTCCTCTCCTTTCTCCTCCTCCTTTCACAAACCACAGCAGATCTCCTGTCTTGGTGCAACGAAGAAACCGTGGAGCATATCAGCTCTTTGTTTGCAGGCAAAGGTGAAGTCTCTTTATTCATCAGCATCTTCCCCAAAAATCACCCTTGTCATTGGGAGAGCCATTTTATGGGAAACACTCTTCAGTTCAAATTCTTCTGCATTCCTCAATAACTATTATCCTCCAGAAACTCTAAAATCACACCACTTCAAAAGCCAGGTTTCCTTATCTTCAGTCTGAGGTTTAATGAAAATTAAATAAACCCAAGGAAAATGAACATCCAGAGATGTCCTCAAGCAGTAAGATCAGAAGTGACTGTGCCATGTGGAAGGCCCCCAGGTTTCTGTGAACATGGAGCCACCGTTTCTGGCAGATGAGCAGTGACAGTGCAGCCCTTCCCAGACCTCCTGGGTAACACTTCCCTGCCCTTCCACACACGCCTGCTCAGTTCCCATCTGGTTTTCACAATTGGTACCTTGGAACTCATCAGAAAAGGATATCAATTTACCATCTGCAAAGTGAGGAATCCAGGCTTGCAAATGATATGAAATAATTAGGTCTGTTTGGTGTGGCACATAAAATCTTAATGGAATCCATCACTGAGCGTTCCCTCTGGTCATCAGCTGTCAGAGCAGCCTGGTTGGAGGGTAGGCTGTTTCTTCATGGGGCTGGAATCACTTTGGTTAAAACAATCAATCTGCTGAAGACATTTGACAAGTACCACAATATCCTTCATTAGGAAAACGTGATTCTTATGTATGCTAGGAGTTTAGGAAACTCTCATTGTAATAAGGAATTGATCACATTTGAATCTTGATCTGGATTTAAGTTCTTCCCAAAAGAAATAGCCTTGAAATCTGTGCTTCTGCCATGACCACATTGCTCACAGGTAGAGATGCTGATTCAGACACTCCTCCAGACTTCAAGGGTTCAGTCCTTCCCAAAACAGAAAGATTGGAATTTCTGGGGCTTCCTGGGCTACAGCTGCCCCTGAATGGGCTGTGGTCAGGTGCATCCTCCCAGGCCTGAGGAGCTGAGGTGCCCGGTGAGCATCACATCCTGCCGTGCTGCTGGGATCCACAGATGTAAACACCTTTGGCTCTGTGTCTCCATTGAGACGTCTCTGGGTTCCAAAGGGAGAAAATTGTCAGCTCTGGGCTTCTCCAAGTTGGGCAGTGTTGGCTGGGTCACCAGGTGGGCTCAGGAGAGGATTCCATTTGCTCAGTGAATGCATGCCCAGGGCACCACCTCACTGTGCAGGAGCCCAGGGGCAGGTTCAGGTGAGCTCTGGGTACCTGCATCTCCAGCAATCAGACTTATCCACAGGCACTGGTAGGCTTGGGGGGTGAGGTGTGAGATGCTATTGGGCTTTCTGGCTCTGAACCAGGGGTGAAAATGTCTCACATCCCATTCCACATCCCTCAGGTTGTGCAGCCCCACTTCAAACTCTTCAAAGCTCATTTTAAGGATAACTTAGTACGCAATTCTGGTTTTTCTTGTGGGTTTGAAGGGGGAAACAAACATCCCACAGTGACCACAAGGCTGCACAGAGAGGGGAACAGCTGGGGGTTAACCCTGGGCCCATGAGATACAGGAGAGGTTGGGGCAGGTCTCAGTGACCTCCAGTCAAGGGAGAGGGAGGAGGTTCTGCCCTGGCAAGGTCCCCCTGATAGAAGGACAGGACGTGTCAGCTCAGGGAGAACAAAAGCGACCCAAATTTCCCTGAAGCTGCAGAGGAGAAAGGGGAGAAAGGGAAAAGAAACAGCCAGGACAAACATATTCTTAGAGGGAGAAAAGCTAGGCAAAGTGAACACTGACACGCACACAAAAAAGGAAAATACGAATCCTTGCCCCCACTCCCCCCACCCTGCCCCTCTAGTGCCCCTTTCTGAACCTGCACAGCTCAAACTGCGTTTGCCAGGAGAATTTCAGAGCTCCCCCCAACTCTGGCAGTTGCACAAAGGTCTCCTCTCCCTCAGCCAAGAAATTTCCATATTGACACAAGAACTCCACTCACTTACTTGCACGACAGCTGATTAATCCCCTCGATGTAGTAGCACACCCCTCCATTGACACAATAGGACTTGGCTGTTTCGTTGCATTTTCTGGCATGCCCGGACCAGGAGGAGAGAGTTGTGGTTACTGCAGGGGAACACAAAAACACACACAAAAAGGATATGTTGTTATTTCCTTTGTTGGGCAATTCTGCTTCTTTAGATGATTTTCTACGAGTTCATTTGCCAAAGTAAAAACCCCAGAGCTACAAACCTTAGCCTGTGCCTTCAGACCCACCTTCAGGACCTGGGGCTGCAATCTGACCCTTCCTTTCTCAGCAAGAGGGGCCAAGTGAGTGAGGAGTTGAAGGCTCATCTTCCTCTAAGCAGCCAGCATGTAGCACAAGATCATTTTTTGGCAAGCTGTAGGGACGTGCCCCTTTCCCCTCCCTCATGCTGGGAATGCTGTGCCAGCAGGCCAGCGGGAGGGGAGGAAGAAGAGGAGCTGCAGAGTCACAGAGTCACGGTGATGTGCTGCTGAGACCCGAGTACAGACCCAGAGGGGCTGCAGGGAACTTTGCACTGCTCCACACCTCTGTCAGCTGAGTTTTCAGAGCCAGGAGCAGGTATGGCACAAGCAAGAACAGCTTCATCTGTCCCTTCCCTTTCCTGAGCATTTCTGTCTCCTGCCACAGCTGGGCTGCCCCAACAGACCCAGCAGAAGTCAGCCAGCCCCAGCTCGTGCTGTGAGAGAGGCAGCATGACTCAAGTTTCCTGGGATACAGGTGCCTTCCCAAACCTAAACTTCTTCCTAGAGAAAAGCTTTACACTCCTGTAAGCTACAAGAAAAGCTGAATGCAGAATTTCACTGTAATTCCTGCCTCTGAGAGACTCTGACAAGCTGACAGCCAAAAGCAGAGCCTCCAAAGGTAAAACAAAGGTGTCTAGGAAGAAAAAAACCAGTTGTTAGAGCACTGATACAGGTTACAGAAGGTGAGCAGCTCTGGGAAATGCAGGCCCATCTTCACATAAGCCTAAGAAGTGCTGGGCACTAAAAAACATGGATTTTTTACAACTGAATGCTTAACCTCATAAAAAATAGTTCCCTTTCCTGGACTGCCCACCTTGCTCAGACCCAATCACAGTTACACCTGCAGCAATGTGGCTACTGCCTGTGCAGCATCTTTTATGCTGTAGTCAAGGCTTCTGAGGAGATTTCCATCTTGTTTTCCAAAGCACGAACAAGCCTCGTGGAGAGGTTGGTGACACCATCACTGAGACTGAACTCCTCACTGACACGAGATTTGAGGAAGAAATCTTGGACCAGAGCCAGGCAGGAGCCAGTCAGAGCCACAGGAGGAGCAGCAGGGCAAGCCATGGCCTGTCCTGGAGGGAGCCAGGGCTGCTCCCCATTCCTGGGGCAGCCCCTGTGCTCATCCCACCTGCCCCTGCCTGCAGCCCCCACACCAGAGCCAAGGGCTGCATTCCCAGCTCCAGCTGGGAACATCTGGCTGCTCCCAGCACCTTGTGAAGCCTCTCACGTGTGGCTGATGCAACCAAGGTGAGTTTGTTGTGTCTCTCACGCTTTTGGGCCTCTCTGCACTCATGGGGTCCGTGCATCTCTGCAGGAGGAGATTCCCACCGGGCTGGAGCAGCCCACGCTGTCACCTGTGCACGGCTCAGGGCAGGACCAAGCTCACTGCTCAGTCTGGTTGAAGCCATGTGCTGTCCCATCCATTGTCTTCCATCCCCAGAAGGAAGTGGATGTCTCCTGCTGACCGACAGGCCGGGCTTGTGCTCGGAGCCGAGCTATTTCCATCCTTTGCCTTGAATAACCATCGCCTCTGGCTTTTCACAGTTATCCAGGGCACAGCAAGTTGTCCCAAAGTGCTCTGCTAATGAGACATGGAAAACACTCCAGCAGAGACCCAAAATGCTCACAGCCCTGGGCCAGCAGCTGCTCCCTGAGGGCACGTCCTGCCAGCCAGCTGGGAGCCAAATGTGGCCAGCAGTGGAGTGTTGGAGCAGAGGATGGCTTGACCAAGCCTCCAGTGAAACTCTTTCAAAAATCTGAATCCTACACTTCTGCAGGAAATTCAACGCTCCCTCCCAGTTAAGATTAATGGTAACTAAAAGCCAAAGCCATTAAGAGTCTGTGTAATTTATCTGGGGAATGCAGACTCATTATACAGACAAGACTTTATAATTTATACCTTTACAAGATAGTAGCCCATTTCTACTCAGAAGAGGAGAGCTGTGGGTCTCTGATAAGTGTGGGTCTCTGCAAGTGTACCATGGGATCAGGGAGCACTGAAACTTCATCAGCCAAAGAGGTGGTGCAAATTGAAAGGGTGAAGAACAGGCTGCAGAGAGCTGTCAGCCCTGCAGCCATCAAATACACCACTTGGTAGCAAGCAAAACAATCCATCTGGAAAAGTCTCACATCATAAACTCTACAGGGAAGGACTTTGGAGCAAGCCTTGCCACAGAAAGAGAGGGGCAGAGAGGGAGAAATGAAAACAGAGCCCGGGAACCTCCCCATAAGAAACACCCCAGATAAGATGACACCCAACCCACCCAGAAAAGTGGATGGGAAGATGCATTGCTGTGTGATGTGACACCTGGGAGGATCACAGCTCATCAGCCAGAGATTTCATGGCATCTCCATCCCATAGAAACAGTTTTGTCCCTTTTAAATGGATAAAAAAGAGCCTGACATGATTGAGGCTTGGGCATGTTGGGCACTTCTGGGGAGAGCTGTCAGTAGAGCTGTGCCTGTCAGGAAAATGCATGGTTGGTCACCTCTACTAGAAGCCTCTTGCTAATGTCATTATCCTTTAAACCTGCAAGTAGCTTGCCTTTTATCCCAAAGAAGCATAAATTGTTCTCAAACTGAATCATGGAATCATATTACTACAGTCCATTTGTCAGCACAGAGATGTGGCAAAGGCCACAGAGAGAAGCAGTTCCCTGTTGAGAAGAGAGCATCAGGAAATGAGGCCATTTTAGACTATAAGACTGGTCAAGCCAAAGCCCTGCCTTGGCCCCAGCAGTGGCAAAGCTTAAAAAAGAAGATCAGCACAAGCACAGAGTGATAATCTTCCTTACCCAGGCTGGGCAGCTCAGAGACAACCCAAGGCAGCCACAGTGCTCTCACATTTAATCACATTTTGTGGCCACATTTAGTGGCCTTTGCTGGATTCTTCCACCAACATGTTTAGTTGCTGTGTGAACAAATCTATTCTTGTAGCATCCACAATATTTGTGACTCCAGAGCTCCAGTGCTACACACACAGTGTGTAAGGCCACAACTCCATTTAATTCTTTTAACCTGCCCTTTTCTGGCTTTTGTATTAGAAGAAACCTAGTCTTTATCCCCACTTGTTTCCCCTGTGCTACCTGTGGCATTGCAGGCACAGCCAGCATCTCCTTCCCTAGCTGGGAAGCAATGATCTCTTTTTATTCTTTTTTGGGTCATCCCTTGTTCTGTTTTTCTCTTTGGAAATAGTGAATGATACTGCACACATGTTATTTATGGGATATTTATTCCAGTCACAGGAATTCCTAATTTTTTATTTAGGTTTGATGCACTGAACACAGATCTTTCTCTCTTCTAACCCTGAAATCTCACTGCTGGGTGGTAACACACTCTAGAGTCTTCCAAGGTGCCTGATCACCCTGGGATGTGCAGCTGGGGCTTCACATTCATGAGAGCAACTATTTAGGGAAAAAGGATGGAGAGACCTGGCAAGCTCTAGTGGGAGAAAAAAGGGAAGCAAAATGTCTCACTTGGAAAATGTTCATTGTGCCTGGGCTGAAGGGTGGCCCAGATCACACACAAGCACCTCAAAGCATGATGCCAAGAGAGATTTCAGTGTGTTTCCACCACACTAGGGGGATAATTCCCAGATCCACAAGTTAATTTGTGATTGGATTTATTCTCCATCAACCTGGGTCACTGGAAATACTTTAACAACTGTGTGCCTGGTCCAGAGCCATCTGGGATGTTGGATGTTGGTAAAGTGAACCTCACACACAGTTTATTTACAGCTGCGCAGGTACTTTCACCTCTGTGCCAAGCACTACACAGCTGTGCCTGGGGATCCAGAAATTACTTCCCACAGCCATTTCACATGAAGTGCCATACAACACCAGGCAGATTTTACCCCCCATTGGCTGGTGTGGCAGAATAAATCTTTCACTCAGCTCCCAACACAGCTCCATCTATCCCAAATGACTTGGAAAGTTGTAAAGTAGCTGAGAGGAGTGGAGAACTGAATAAGCAAGGGAGCAGTTTTGGGTGATGGCAGGGTGGAACGGGACTCAGGAAGGCAGTGGGCTGTGATGAGGGGATGTAACACCAGTCATGTACCAAAAACCTCCCCAAATTTAAAGCAGAAAACCAGGAGTGTGCATGAAGCAAGCAGGTGGTGACATTTCCTTTTGACCAGAGGGAATAGCTGAGGTGCCCTGAGACACACAGTGACAAACTGGTGAGAAAGCCCCTGCAGGGTGAGAGAAGGGCTGGAACAGCTCAGGCACCAGCAGGTCAGACCTGCAGCTGTCCCAGCACTGAGAACAAAGCAGGAGGGAGGGAGGAGGTGAGGACAATCAGGAGAGGGGAATAAGGAGGTGAAGAGAAGAGGGGAGTAAGGAGGTGAGGACAGGGAAAAGAGGGCTGCCTCTTGATGATGTGTTGGTGAATGATCTGCAGCCACGTTTTATCATTGCTGCCCCAGCCAGTGAGGACAGAGCAGCATAAACACAGGAGGTTCAGAGCACTGCAGTCATTCAGAGTCTGTTTTCCACCACATGCCTCAGTTACTCTGGACTATCATCAATGCCAGGGCAGCAGAGAGGAGAGCCAGGGGCAGGGACTCTGCCAGGTGGACCTCCCTCCACAGAACCCATCTACGCAGAAAGGCCATTAATGATTGTGCAGGGATTCTTACACAATTCCTGCCATGCACGTCATTTACCCTTTGCAGGCAGCTCACCAGCCTCTTCTCAGAAGTCTGGTGAAATACTCCCCCTGCAAAGAGTTAATTAATGCAGCTTGGACTATAAATTATAGTTAATTTTTCACAAACTACAGCTACTGTCGAGGAGAGCGGGGAGACAGCGATGGTTTCGCCGCTCCTTTCCTCCCTTATAAATAACTTTGGCTGGTGGGTTCATAGAGTACAGACACTTTATTCTCTCAATATTTAGACATTCAGTTAGACAGATGAACTCAGCTGGTTGGGGAGTGTATACAGATTGCCTGCTCTGTATATGCCTCATGTACTCACTGATAAAACACAGAATGGCTGAGGTTGCTCTCAACAGAGTTCATCCAACTGCTTCTTAGAAGAACATGGATGAGAAGGTGTCTGGCCAAGATATTCCTTGCTTGTAGGGCCGTAATCCTGGCGTGAGCCATGCTAAATCCATGATTTACACTGATTAATACATGGAGGGGCTGGTGATCCTCACCATTCCCTCTGTGGCAGATTTCTGTGTGCCTGATAAAACACCTCCTCTCACAATAAACCTGAGCAGAGTCTGGATGCTCCCTGCTGTTATCTGTATGTAAAATCAGAAGGGGCTGTGCACACTGGGGCTTGCCTGACAGCAGACTGGGGACTCCGGAGCTCATAAAAATTCTCCTCCTGTGTGTTTATTCATTTGGAAATGACCAAATATTTACCCCCGCATTTTATTGAAATAGATCCTGCTGGAATCATGTTTCCAGTTCCTGAGGGGATCATTAGGATCAATAGCTGCAGACTAGGAGCTCATCCCAAGATACACAAACCAGGCTGCAAGGCACTCATCTTGGAGCATCAGATGCTGCTGATCAAAACAGCACAGGTTGCATTTCCCACCTCTCCCATCTGCACTGTTCAGGGGTTTCACTAAGAAACAAGTTTAAAGGTTTCTGAGCACTCAGGGGCTGCCTGTTTCCATGGGACAGGCAGCAATTGAAGGGGCAAAGTCCTGTGTTATTGTCAAGCTTCTAGCTGCTCCTCTGGAATGATCTCTGCAGCTTTACGAGGGAGCCCTTCCTATGCTCTTGTCTGCCACAGGGGTCTGAGAATGCACATGACAGCAGCACAGCATTTCGTTTTCCCAAATCCCCATCATCAATTGTAATAGCAGCAACATGATACTTCAATGAGGGGATTTGTTCAGCAACCTAAAAATCCTTTCACAGAGCCAATGCCAGCGTGAAAGCCTCGCAGGCGGGGCAGCTGAAGCCCAAGAAGTAAAGCAACACACCAGGGTCCCAGGATGGAGCCAGAAGAGCAGATCCCCTGGTCCAGAGCCCAGTTCTGAAGGCTGGACTCAGCCTCAGTGCTGCCAGGGGACATCAGCTCCCACCCCACACTTCATCCTGCCCCTCTTTGCCCTTAGAGCCACTGCCTGCCTTTACACCACACCTCGAGTGGCAGCTGTGTGACTACTTGAAAAACACACAGTGCAAAATGAGCAAGGAGCAGGATCTGGCAGCTGCCAGGCACCACACAGCTCTGTGCAGACTGGCAGTGAGATCACCACATTCACCTCAAGGTTCCGTGCCTGCAGGTTCCGCTCAATTACAACCACACCTCCAGCAATGGGCTTTAAATTATCTGAGCAAAGACCACGCCAGGACTTATTTTTAGTCTAATATTGAAAGCTGCTCTGTTCACATGGCTGGACTTGTGTCTGCTCTGCCCGTAGGCTGGCTGGACACCCCTCTGCAGCACTGGAGCTCCAGGAGAGCTGCGTGGCCTCAGGCTGGAGGGGCCAGGGACTGACCAGGGACACAGGTCTGCCATGTAAAGACCACGCCAGGCTGGATTTGAGAGCAGGTTTGGGGGGTTGGGTGAACCATAAGCACGTGGCACATGTTCCTGTGGGGTGTGTAACTCACAAACCACAGCACAGCCACTGCAATCGTGCAAATCCAGCAGGCTGGGCTCACCTGGCAGGGACAAAGTGAGGAGAACACTCCCAGCACCCAGCCACGCTAGGCATCAGGGAGGGATTAAAGTGGAGAGGGATTGCCTCGATGAGTCTACACCAGTGAAGCTACAAACAGTCCAATGGCATCACCAGGATGACAGCTGTGAAATCTGTGGACCCAAACTGGTGTGTGGAGAGTTAGACTTAATTGGAGAACAAAGGACTGTTTCAGCTACCCTTCCCACAGGGGTCTCTAGAAAGACTCTAGGGAGGGCTTGTGATGCCCAGCAGAGGAAATAAAGGCCCCAAAACTAAACCCAGAGAGCCCAGCTTTCATTCAGCTGCTTTATATTACCCTCCAATCCTCTTGCTCCCCTCAGCACTGCCTGACCTGCTCTTTCTCCCTGTTTCACCTTCTGCTGTGACCCCAAGCCTCTCTCTGCTGCAGAGCAGCCTCAGCCAAGGGCACTGACAGCCCACAGAGGCTGATAAAGCTCTCAGGCACTCACCCAGCTGCAGAGTGAGCAAAGAGCACGAGCAGAGTCCGGGTGAGCAGCTGCAATGATCCACATGTTGGTTTAGAGCACCTGCCCACCACTGGCACATCCTCCTGTATCCTGACAGTATCCAAACCACGCTTCCTCCTCCTGACCTGTGCTCTCTCCTTACCCTCAGGCCTTCACCTGCTGGTTGAAGTCAAGGGAAGGAACTAGAGGAGAACTCAACAGCAGAAAACAAACACAAGGGATTACCTGACCTTCTCAGAGACTTCAAACATTATCTTACCTTTTTAAAATTAAACTTTGAGGGGGTTTTACTCTCTCTGTCCTGCATAAACCTTCCATCTCAGAATGCTCTCCAGATTTCTCTGACCCTTCTTCCTTTTCTGCCTCCACCAGAATGCTCCTAAATGCCCACACTGGTTCCTGTTTACCCAACAGACTCCTGAGCCTTGTTTAGCTGCCTCACTGCACCGTGCCAGGATCACGGTACCGCTCTGAGTTCTCTGGATGTTGAAATGAGTGTGAAGGACCTTCCTCTCTCCACCAGGGCTCACCATCAAGTTACCACATCCCTGCAAGTTCTTGCCTGTGAGCTGAGCCACTGTGACCACCCAACTGCACAACTTTAGCCCATGGCAAGCACAAAACAAAGTGTTTTATTTAACGTGTTTTCACCATGAATGAGGCCACTGCTCCACGAATGAAGCTGAGTGGAACCTCATGCTATTCACATGTCAGGTACTGGGGGTATCAGGGTTTAAAATCCAGCAAGGATTCTAAAAATACAAGATTTCAGAGAAACAACCAGAGTAGGGACAACCTGCAGGTGACTCTGAGTACAGATATTGAAAAGAAATGTAAGATTTTTACAAGGATGAGATGCTTGTCTGCTCTCCAGATCTTCCCACCTCACAACATCTTCAGCACCTCCCCATATGCTGTACACACGTGCAATTCTGTGATACAACATCAATCACCACAAAAAATCAGAGAGGATCTGGGGAATTCAGATAGCACTGCAAAAAAGGAATGTGAAGGAAAAAGGGAGTTCCAACTTTAACTCTGGAGATTCTTTCCATCATTAGAAAAAAAAAACCAAACCAGACAATGATGATGCACCCACAGAGGAAAGAAGTTTTCCAGAAGGGGAAATTTCTGTGTTTCCTTTCTGAGATTTGGCTTTTAAGAAAATAGCATTTATCTAAAATGATGCAAATAAGTAGCATGGGTCTCTTCTAGTGAAAACAAAGGAAAAATCCTGGGGAAAGCTGGTGTGGCCACGTCATTAATGATGCTGTATCTCAGCTTGGTGTCTCTAGAGCAGTGCAAGGCTAAGCACTACACTAGAGCACATTTTAAGTGCAGTTTTTTAATCAGAAAAGTTTTTAAAGAATACCTGGCCAGTGCCTGCTGTGGCTGCAATCAGATTTCTTTTAAAGTCATAAAAGACTGAGCTTTCAAAGGAGGAAACATCCCCATAAAATCTGCAGAGTGGAATTGCCAACAGCGAGGCACAGCCAGCTGTGCTCTCCAGATCTCCAAATCCCTGCCTGGCCCTGCCTTCCCTGGGATTTTGCCAGGATCCTGGTGGGCTCCCACTGGGGAGAGACCCCCTGACACAGCCACAGCACCCTCCACCAGAAATTGCTGAGCCAACATCCAGGCACCGGGATTCTAATCAACACTTGTACCCCTTCCTTGATTTTTACTGCTCTGTGCCCATTTTCTACTGCTTTTGGGACAGCTGAGTAGGAGGGAATGCTAAAAAGCATTTCAGCCACATTAAATCAAATTAAGCATTTGGGGAAATCCATTCTTGCTTTCTGGAGACTCAGAAAAAATGGGATGGCAGGGCATGGGTGGATTTTCTGCAATGTTCTTATTTCATATGCTTAGAAGACTCATGGCTTTTCTCTTGTACTTCCTACAGCCTGTTTTGGTTTGATCAACTATCCTCAAAAAAATCCCAAACCCAAACCCAAAAACAAAGCAATAAAAAAGGCCCTGTTAAATCAAAGGCCATAACAAGCACATCTTGCAAGTATCAATAACTCATGTACTGAAAGAGCTCAGAATGCAAACTTCAGTTGCAATTTTAAGTAGCATGTTCTTCAAGCTGCCATTGCAATCGTTATCAAATTCTCTCTGTCCAAGATAGACACCAGCAATATAAATCAGATTTTTTTAAAGATCTAGGGAAAGAAAGATCAGTGGCTTTGGGAAAAATCAGACAGAAGGAGCGATTAAAGAAGATTCCAGGAGGCAATAAAGCATTTATGCAAAATGTCTCATAATAACAAACAAATTAGGGGGAAGCAGCTGTATGGGGGGAGTGGGGGAGAGGTACTTACACTCTTCTTCCATAACAACTATTTTAGTTTCTGTGGCTGGTAAGACTTGTGGTGTTTTCGTTGTTCCTGGGGAAATTAAGGTAAGAAAGCAGTGAACAAAATATCTCTTTTGAGCAGAGCAGGGCTACTGTGGGGAGGAGCAGAGGGGCAGGTGCTGCAGGGGGGCACAGGCTGGGGGCTGTCCAGGTTTAGGGCAGGGGATTGGGGTGACAGAGACAAGGAATGTCCCTGCAGGAGATGGCACAGGGCACGATGTCCCCTCGCTGTGAAGGGCCTCGTGTCACAACCAAGAGGCAGAAATGGCTCAGGGCTCACCTGGCAGGAGATGAGCGAGAATGTGGGAGGTTTTCTTAGCCCTGATGGCCACAAGAGCACAAAGATGGGATGGCAGGAGGTGATAGTGGGGAAAATGCAGAGTTTAAGGAAAGGGGATTTTCTGAAGAGCCTCCATCCCACAGGTGTGTGAAGTCCTGCAGCACAAACTAACGCTTGTACAAGAGGTGGAGGAACATGAAACAGATGAAGGCCCAGGCAAGAGTGGGACAAGCACAGGTAGTGATTTCCTCTTTTTTAACCAGGATACTGGGAACCCCAATGCCCACAGCTCTACTCAACCCCACTGGCAGCACCAGAACCTTTGGAGAAGTCCCTCACATCCTCATTTTCTCCATGGAAAGGAGAAAGCCCCAGGAGCCTGGGCTGGGGGTGCAGTGCCTGCCAGAGACAGGGGTGGGACCACCACAGAAAAGCTAGGAGCACAAAGAATTTTTTGTACAACTTGATTTTTTTTTCTGCAGTGCTTAATAGGGGGCAGGGCAGCTGAGGAGATGCCTAGAAGTTTTCTGAGGAAAAAAAGAATCTGAAACACCTGTGCCCTCATGGCCATGAGATATCAACATTAGACTATTCAATAATGAGAACTGGGAAATGGGACATTTTTCTAAGAAAGCATCCAATTTACTCCAAAGTCATAAAAATCTGCAATACAACCAAAGCACAGGATATTTTGACTAAGTCCAGAAGCATTTCCTCAGAAATTAACACCCTCACAAGTTTCTCAATGCAAAAGCATTTATTTCTGAGCTGGGAGTTTTGTAGAGGAGGGATGAGGTGAGGGTTTGGCTGATGGACATTTTCTAAATGCCAAGGGGTCTCTGCTCTGCAGCCACTCTCTCCTTAAAGATGTGGTGGTTTTGGTGACTTGCAGAAGATCTGTATGGCTGAAAAGCTGCTTTTCTGAAACTGAAAAGTGGTATTGGAATAAAGAGCATTCTGCAATGGGATCCACAACTGGATCAGTGCTAAGGAGCCTGGGGAAGAAGAAACAGGGGACAACACATGTGTGGATTCAGATGCCCTGAGGGTTTTCTGCTGAAAACCACCACACAGAAGAAGGGAGTTTGCAGAAGTGAGGAAAGCTGTTGAGACTCCAAGAAGGTCCAGCAGCAAGGGGAGAGGAATACCCCAGGACAGCTCATGCCTGCATACTGGGGAAGGCTGCTTAACTCTGGGTAGCTCCAGGGAAAAGAGGAAAAAAGAGCTCAGAGGGGTGACAGGGCCACAAAAGCCTGCAGGGATTGTCATCAGCTTGGCTGCCTTTGCAGGGGGCTGCAGCTGGCCCTGCTGTCCTGGCAGGTGATCTGCAAACAGCAGCAAGGTGTGCCTGCAGCTGAGCAGCAAGCCAGGGGCAGAGTGGCAAGGCAGCTGAGAACATGCATTTGTACATGGGTTCATCCAGGCAGGGAATCTGCCGGATTCAGGGCGAGACCTCTGTGTGCCTTTGATGTTTTTTCAGGTCTTCACACATTTCTGGGCAGCTCAGGTGTGAGCCCATCCCTGCTGCGAGGGTCCTTGCCACACAGTGTGACCTCCTGTGGGGACAGAGCCAGCCCCTGAGATCCTGCCTTCCCTGCCTGGGGGCTGCAGTGGCCAGATGTGCATTTACCTGGTGGGCAGGAGAGAGCTCAAGCACACTCCTCCTCCTGTGAGAGGGGTGCTGCTGGTGGGGAAGGGGCAGCAGAGGGGGCAGACAGGGCTCTGCTGGCTGCACACAGGGAAGGGAGGTTGCACATGCAGCTCCCATCAAACAGGAGCTGTTTATGTGGCGTGGACAGCCAGAGCGTGAGCCAGGAAAAAGGGAAAAAGGAGAGCACTGCCTCTGTTCCTCACTCGGGACACCTTTCCTATCACAATCAGAAATAAACCCAGCAGAGCAGCAGGGCTGAGTTCTCAGACTTGGAGGATGAAGGCAGGGAGGTGTGAGCATGGGTGGCCTTCCCCCAGACTCTGCCAGCACTGGGATTGACCAGGCAGGATAACTGAGGAGGAGGAGGCTGCGTGATGCTGCAGCTTCACGGAACAAAAGATTCAGGATGGCAAACACACTGAGGTTAAGAGAGAAAATGCTGCCAGAAAGCAGCAGGAGAAAGGGACCTCCCCTCACACTGGTGAGAGAAGAAAAAACTGGATCCCAGCAAAGGGCTGCAGAGCCCAGTGCTCACAGCCCCCGTGCCCGTTGTGAATGGCAGGAGGAAGAGCTTAGGAAATACAGTCACCCCCTCCCCAGCTGTGCCCTCCCAGCTTCTGGCAGCCACTGCAGGGACTTTCTGAGCCGGAGGGTGCATCCAAACCATGGTGTTAAGCAATATAATTATTATGACCAAGATAATAATAAAACCACCTAACCTCAGACTCCATCCGCTGAGCTCTAAGAGATGGAGCACACATTCTAGGATGAAAACCAGAAGCAACTTCACTCATCACAAAGCTATGGTCTAATTACTTGTCTTCTGGTGAGTTTTGCTTCTCAGAAATTCTTTAAAAAATGAAAACCTCGAGCCCACCAGCTTTCTTTCCTCCTTACCCCTTTTCAAAAAAATACATAGACTGTAAGTTTATTTAAAATGTAAATTAACCACATTGCCAGTGACAGATAACAAAGATAAACATTTATGCTAAGCTGCATTTTTCTTATCTCCCAAGATTGTTTCACTCGATATCCTGAAAGCATGAAACAAAATACAGGACAGACCATGTGCAGAACCTTTCTGTGGAATGGCAGACAGCTCCAGACATTTGCTGGCTTCTTCACTTACCACTTTTCACATTCAGGCTGCCTTTTGCGGTGTCTTTCCCTAAAACGTTCTCCGCTTCGCAGCTGTACTCCCCAGCATCTTCAAGCTTCACCTTGTTGAACTGCAGTCTGGAAATCTTTCTGTTGAAAAGTACAGCAGACATTTCTTACTCAATTGCTGACCAACCTCATGAAGTGACAACCATTCCTGGCCCTGGGATGCTGCCTGGAGGGTCACCCCCGCTTAACAGGATGGGCTGAATAGGTTCTTGAGTCTGGATGGGGTTTGGGTAAGTCCTTTCCCAGGATTTGCTAGGTGAACATCTCCCTCTGAGCCACTGCTCTGAGTGTGTTGTGTGCTTTGGTCTGACACCTGCTCTCATTCACACACAAAGTCTCGTGAGGGGTTGAGGCCAAGAGTCCCAGCACCCCAGCACAAGATTTCCACACTGGAAAAAAGCCACTTTACTGATGGACAGTGGGATCTGCCTGCCAGATGTGGAGAGAAGCCTGTTCTGCACCTTCCTCATCAGGGATGCTGAGCAGTCAGTGCTCCACCAGCTCAGCACAAACAGCCACAGTGCCCAGGGGGACTCGCCCCTCTCCAGCCTGCACATCCAACCCCTGGGCTTTGCCCTGGACATATCAGTGGCCACTTCATCTGGACCTAGAAAAAGGGCAAGCACCTCGTGTGCCCCAAATACACGCTCCAATGGACTGCAGACGTGTGGCTGAGCTGCTCACACTCATCTCACCAGCCAGACATGCCTCGAAAGAGCAGGAGATGGTGGGTGTGACAACTGCCCGTGCCACCTCCCAGCCTGTGCCACCTCCCAGCCTGTGCCATCTCCTGTCCTGTGCCACCTCCCAGCCTGTGCCACCTCCCATCCTGTGCCACCTCCCAGCCTGTGCCACTTCCCATCCTGTGCCACCTCCCAGCCTGTGCCATCTCCTGTCCTGTGCCACTTCCCATCCTGTGCCACTTCCCATCCTGTGCCACTTCCCATCCTGTGCCACCTCCCATCCTGTGCCACCTCCTGGCCTGTGCTACCTCTCAGACACCTCCTGGCCTGTGCCACCTCCCAGCCCATGTCACCTCCCATCCTGTGCCACCTCCCAGCCCATGTCACCTCCCAGCCTGTGCCACCTCCCATCCTGTGCCACCTCCCAGCCTGTGTCACCTCCCATCCAGTGCCACCTCCCATCCAGTGCCACCTCCCATCCAGTGCCACCTCCCAGCCTGTGCCACCTCCCAGCCCATGTCACCTCCCATCCAGTGCCACCTCCCAGCCCATGTCACCTCCCA